>NW_012108363.1:6435873-6441116 GCF_000951045.1 Mandrillus leucophaeus
CCACATATCACCATTTCATAATATCTTATTAGTACAATAGCAGATTAATTTACTTATGACAGTTCTGTTTTCAACAGCAAATGTCATTGCCAAGTCACACTTACAATGATTAATTTAGAGAACTTTGAAAATCAGTAACATGTTGTCCTTGAGAACAGGGAGAGCCAATCAAGCCTGTGGGTCCCGCAGTCATCTGCCTCAGAACACATGTCAAAAAGGGGAAGTGACAGTCAGTCATGTAAGGAACATGTGTCTACTTTTAGCACTGAACTGCCTGCCAACAGGTGTAATTCCAACTCATGCATTCAGTGAATGTTTAACTGGGTACTCACGGGTCCCAGGCTCTGTGCTTTGTGCTGCGAACAGCGCAGTGAACAAGAAGAATGTGAACTCTGCCCTGCGGACAGTTTGGCCATCAGCCAGATCTGTCATATAATTATGCTGGAATGTAGAGGTTAGGATTGTGCGGTGGAAAGAGTCTTGAGTGGGGAAACTTGAGTACTGGTCCTCACTCTTCTTGGGCCCATCTTTTAATTTTTAATGTCTTAGTTTCCTTACTTGGAGGTAAAGAGTTGGCCTGAATCACTGGTGTTCAGCCCTGGTTGTACATTAGAGTTACCTGGGGAACTTTGAAGCCTAAGCCAGGCCCCAAACTAACTAAATATTTATCCCTAGGGATGGGGTGGGACACTGGTGTTTTTTTTAACAATCCCCAGGGTTGATTCTCTTGTGTAGCCCACATTGACAGCTTCAGGACTAAGGATCTCTAAAGTCCTTTACATTTCTAATATTCTGAAAGTCCACGACTTAAACCCAATGTGAGTCTGGCTCAAATTTTCTGTAGTGGCAGATTCAGTGATCACTCAGCCCCCATCTGACCCCCAGCAAAGAACCTTCAACTCTTCCATATAGTTGGTCAATTATGTGGTTTGCGCACTTCCCCTCCTCTCTTCTCTGGTTATCCTGCCCTTCAAGAGATTCACCTTGCCCAAGTAGGGGGCAGGAGACATACAAGAAGATGAGCATCTCATATGCCCACATTGCTGCTGAGAAGCTACCCCAGAAAGACTGGGAAAGGCATGAGGAGGACACTGTTGACTGAAGGGAGATTTTGACGTTATCCGGGAATGTCAGCATTGCATGCCACTCATGACTCATGCCTAAGCCACATCAACACTCTCCCTGTGTAGGCAGAATAATGGTCCCCCAAAGATGTCTGTACCCTAATCCCTGGTGCCTGTGAATATGTTCCTTCACAGGGAAAGAGGGAGTTTACAGATGTGATCAAGTTAAGAGCCTTGCAATGGGGGTAGGGGGTGGTGGTGGTGATTCTGGATTATCCTGGGGAGCCCAGTGTAAACACAAGGTACTCATAAGCAAAAGAGGGAGGCAGAAGAGTCAGAGAAGGAGATTTGAAGATGCAGGCAGAGATCAGAGTGATGTCACTGCTGGCTGGGGGCCACGAGTCAAGGAATGTAGACACCTCTAGAAGGTGGAAAAGGCAAGGGAACAGACTTTCCCCTGGAGCCTGCAGAAGGAATGTGGCCCTGCTGGCACCCTGATTTTAACTCAGTAAGACCCATGTCAGACTTCTGACCTGACAGAAATGTGAGCAAATAAATCAGTGTTGTTCTAAGCCACTAAGTTTGTGACACTCTGTTAGGGCAGCAACAGAAAATGAACACCATCACCCTCCAACCTAGCCCCTCCTTCCGACTGCCCTGTTGGTGACTTGACCTGGTCTTCCTGGGAACTCAGTCAGTACAGTTCCAGCTGACTGCTAAGCCAGTGTCCCTCACATCCATATCCTCTCAGCTGTACCCCAGTGCCATCACCCTCATTCGACCTTGAATTCCTGCAGTGTAGATAACTTTAATTATCTTGACAAATTTATTTGCCCCATTCCTACTTGCAACTCATTCTACATATAACTAACACATGGAACCTGTCCCCCAAACAGAGTTCTGTTCACATCTCTTCTAAGGATAAATATTTTCCATTGCTTTTAATTTTTTATTAAATAAACTAAAGCCTTCTGTTATGGGCTAGACTGTGTGCCCCCCAGATTTATATGTTGAAGCCCTAACCCCATAGGACCTCAGAATGTGACTGTATTTGGAGATAGGGCCTTTAAAGAGGTAATTAAGTTAAAATGAGGCCATTAGAGAGGGCCCTGATCCAATCTGACTGGTGTCCTTATAAAAAGAGGAAATCTGGACACACAGAAAGAAGGTGCCAGTGATGTGTGCACACAGAGAAGAGACCACGTGAGGATGCAGAGAGAAGCAGCCATCTGGAAGCCAAGGAAAGAAACCTCAGGAAAAACCGAACCTACGGACACCCTGATCTTGGACTTTTAACCTCCAGAATGGGGAGAAAATACATTTTTACTGTTTAAGCCACCTCATCTGTAGCACTTTGTTATGGTATCCAAGCAAATGAATACTCCCTCCATGCCCCGACACCTTATTTGTAGGGAATCTATAAACAATATCCCTATATGTACTTTACAGTCCAAACCAGTCACTCCTTGAAAATCCTTGCCCTGTGCCTTTGCTCACACTGGCTCTTCCACATGCTGTGCTCTCCCCATCTCATCTTGGACTGGTAAAATTCTAACTGTGTGAGACAGCACAGAACAGGAGAAAGAGATCAGGACTGGGAGTCAGTCCTGGATTTCAGGTCCAGTCCTGTGATTTACTAGTTGTGAGATCATGAGCAGCCTGCTTATTAACTTTTCTAGGCCTCAGTTTTCTCATCCCTAAAATGGATATAATGATCACTTTGCAAGTCACAGGGCTGTTATAAAGCCCCAATAATATAATATATGAAAATGCCTTACATATATTTTAAAGTATACTGTGTCTACAAGGTATCATTATCCTCCTACAAAGCCTCACACAAAAGCCACTTCCTTCATCAAGCTTTCTCTGACTCTCTCAAGGTTCCTTCAAAAACACAGAACTTTGAACTTTTATCATGACATTTACCCCTAACTTCGCATATTTTTGTTTGTCTGTAAGGCATAGTCTGGAGCAAAGGTTTTGTAGTCAGGCAGACCTTGATCTAGAGCTGTCACTTGTCAGCTGCAGGACACTGAGTAAGTTACGTAATTTTTCTGGGCTCCAGTTTTCCCCATCTGCAAAATGGATATGACAATAGAACCTACCTCACAGGGTTGATGTGAGGAGCAAATGAGACAATGCATCTAAAATATCTGTATAGAAAAAGCATTCAATAAATGGTAAGCTTGTCAATTTCCCACTTGACTCACTGAGGATCAGGACTGGCCCCTATCTGTCCTTGCATATCTCTCCAGCATTTACACGGTCCTCTGTGGGCACCAGCGACACAATACTTACTGAATGAATGAGCAGAGTTTGTCAACACAAGGTTACGGGAAATAACTGATACAGTGGTATGGTTGGAGTGTGTTCCCCAAAGTTCATGTGTTAGAAATTTAAACCTCCAGTGCAACAGTGTTGAGAGGTGAGTACTTTAAGAGGTGATCAGGTCACGAGGGCTCTACCCCCATGAAAGAATTAATGCTGTTATTATGGGGGTGGGTTCCTTATAAAGGATGAGTTTGGCCCCCTTCTCTCTCTCTCCTACCCACGTCATGCCTTCTGCCATGGCATGATGCAATAAGAAGGCTCTCACTGGATACTGTCCCCTCAATCTTGGACTTTCCAGCCTCCATAACCATGAGCCAATAAACTACTACTCTTGTTTTTTTTGAGATAGGGTCTTGCTCTGTTGCCCAGGCTGGAGTGCAGTGGCATGATCACAAGTCACTGCAGCCTCAACCTCCTGGGCTCAAGCGATCCTCCCACCTGAGTCTCCCACGTAGCTGCAACTATAGATGTGCGCCACCTCACCCAGCTAATTTTTAAATTTTTTGTAGAGACAGGGTCTTACCATGTTGCCCAGGCTGGTCTCGAACTCCTGAGCTCAAGGGATCCTCCTACCTCAGCCTCCCAAAGTGCTGAGGTTAGGGGCATGAGCTACCGTACCCGGCCTAAGCTTCTACTTATTATAAATTACCCAGTCTGCAGTTTCCTTGTTATAGCATCACAAAATGAGCTAAGACATATAGTGTCAAAGGTCTATGGAGCCACAGGCAGGGTCTATGAACACGGAATTTGGAATTCTTTAAATTGCAGTGCTGCATGAGAATAAAAGCAATGGAAGCCCAATAGAGAAGGGGAGGAGCCCTCCACAGATGAATCAGACTCTAGGAGAGAAAATAAGAACTAACCCTATTTGCACGTGATTTAGGCCATCAGCT
Source organism: Mandrillus leucophaeus (assembly GCF_000951045.1). Lineage (NCBI taxonomy): Eukaryota > Metazoa > Chordata > Mammalia > Primates > Cercopithecidae > Mandrillus > Mandrillus leucophaeus. The sequence goes on from NW_012108363.1 coordinate 6,440,162, forward strand.
TTTTTGAGTAACTGTTACTTCAAAACCAAAGCCAATGTCCCTTTTTCAAGGAACCTTTTGCTTTGCTCGAGACAAAATTCCACACATTCATTAACCTATAAACAAGGCAGGATCCAATCACATGTTAACCCAAAAAGCTATAGGAGCTCAGGGAAGTGAATAGTGGAGACTCAGTTGGGCCCTAACAGTTAAGGAGTATTCACAAAGCCAGACGATAAAGGGGAACAGTATGTTTCTAGGCACGGAGAGTGGATGGGGCAGAATGTAAGAGTGGGCTTAAGCAGATGCTTCTGACTGAGGAACGGGGTTCTCAGAGTAGGTCTGCACATGCCTCTGGCGTGAGAAGCTGCCCACGACCCCTGCCAGCCCAGCAGGGAGCATGTCTGCACATGTGGATCACAGAGACTTACCATGCTGGAGTGAACCGTAGCCTGCTCAATGTACCTTGCAATGCCCGTGACAAATGCATTTCTGTCTTCGAAGTTCGTGTCAAAGTTAGCCTGTGGAATTAGAGGACAGGAACACTTTGGTTGTTAGAAAACAGTTCCAAGTTGGCTGGGCATCCAGGGAGCAAACTGCTGCCGACAAACAATGCAAGTTCTCTGTGGGGACCTCCTGCTGCATCACCTTTCATCTTGCCCCTTCCCCACAAAGTCCCACTCTCAATCACACTGGGCAGGAGCTCGCGATGACAGGGCCCGCCATCTGCTTCCCATCAGTAATCAGGTTCACTCGGCTGAGCTTAAGAAGCAGATGCTTAAACTCCACAAGCCCAAATAGCTGCTAAACGTTAAGATGGGCATTGCTTTGATTAGGCAGTTCCAGAAATACTCACTCAAGGGTGTGGATATATAGGTACAAGAATAATCACTGTGGCAGTTTTTTGTGATTTAAAAAAACTATAAACAACCCAAATGTCCAGCAACAGTGAAAGGCTAAATATACATACATTATA
>NW_012108363.1:6441311-6461337 GCF_000951045.1 Mandrillus leucophaeus
CAACTCATAAAGCAATAAATATAGTATGGTTTTCTTTTGGTAATAACATATATATGTATATATACACAAACACATATATGTATATTTGGTAAAAAAGGTATATATAGGCATAGTTATAGAAAAAATTTATATGTTTTTGTATACTTTTTTGTGTACTTTTTGTATTGCTTATAATAAAAAAGATATTTCTATAATTAAAATTTTAATCTGGGTTAGATGATGTGAATCAATGAAGTTTATGAGCTGAACCTTCAAGCATGTGCTTCATAGATGCACTGAAAGAAATTTAAGAATTTATTATGTATTTATATTTAGTCTCCTTTTGCTGTCTGAGAACTATCGAAAGGTCAAACACAGATAAAACTTTCAAATTAGCATATGCTTTCTTAACATGGCATCTGGCCTGGCACACCCAGACAAGGGGCTATAAGCTTGACTCCCGGCCCTGATGGGTCATAGTTTGGAACAATCTGATGGTGGTTTATCACAAGCTCTGCTACATTAGGCAAAAGCAAACAACTGTGACCAGCTTCCCTGAGCCATGAGCTGCTATGGGGTGTTGTAGTGTCCTCCTCACACGCATGAAGGAAAAGTAATTACCCAGGCAGGCTCTGGGGTTTCTAAGTTGCAATATTTAATTCATGAGGCCAGAGCTGCCAAAACCTCGGTTGGTACAGCAGCAAGAATAGCCAGGAAGGTATTTGGGGGTCAAAGCAGATCAACAAGACTTCCCTGTGGGAGGGAAATAGTCCTGCAGCACATTTAGTAGCTAATCTGTTCCTTACACTCAGCTCCACCAGTGCACAAGGGACTCCATCAGCTCACGACCTTTCACCTTCTAGATGCAGACCTCCCCCTCTGCCTCAGGACAAACCCTCTTAGGGGATCCCCAGAATTCCTGGGCCCCCTGGTGCTATCTGCCATTTCCATTACCTGGTACATGATGGAGGAAGGCGGCGGCTCGATGCATGGCTGCTGGTCAGGGAGGGGAAGCTCTTCAAGCAGGTCCACGTTGGACAGGGCATCTTCCAGGGTGACGTGCGTGGTCATGGCTGCAGTTTCTGTATTCTGCACTGCGGGAAAGGAAGAGAAAGTCAGTGGAGAATTTCAGGGGCCTCTAAAATTCCTCTTAACCACACCATGTCCAGGATCCTTAGGGAGTACAGAGAGAGTTAAAATGCATTGAGGCCACTTCTCCTCACCACTTCTTCCCAAGGTGTTCTCAGTGTGTATCTTTTATATCTGAGGATCTCTTTACGGCTAACAAAGTACTTTGTGTGTACTTGGTCGACCCTCACCACCACCCTCTGTGATCAACGTGGAAGGTGGCACTCTATCCATATAACCGATGAAAAATCAAGGCTCAGAGAAGTTATGTGATGCCCACACAGCCACGTCACCAGGAGCGAGGGACCTCAAGTGGGATGTGAGGACATGGGTCATGGTTAGTTTCTCCACCTTTCGTTCTTCATAAGGATATTTATGAGTTCCACTCTTAAATTACCATGCAATACAATTATTCATGATGGTGACAGCCAAGATAATCAACTGAAAACCAAAGCCCAGGTTTTTAGGCTAATTAAATTGGGATTAAAATAACTCAATTCCTGCAAATCAACCTTCCTTGCAAAGATGGAGGAGCCATTGTCTTCCTTGGCCTGGGTATGTTCTGTGAGTCACATCAAACAAATCAGCCCTAAATGGACATTTCTGTGTCTTAGACCCTGGCACAGCACAGCTGCTTTAATTGTATGTTTGGCAGGATTAGAAGCTGAAGAGAATCTGAACAGCACAGTTACCCAACTCGAGCTAATTCCCATTTTAAGAACTCAGCACCCAGCAAACAGAATACTCATTTTTCCCCCCAAACATATGTGAAACACTGCTTAAAAACTAATCACGATTTAGGCTATAAATCAAGTTCCCACAAGTTTCTTCAAAAATGATAGCCTACAAGGTACATTCACTGTTTATTAAATGTAATGCAATGAAATTAGAAATCAATAATGCAAATTGTAGCAATAAAATCCCATACCTTTGAAAATGTGTAAAACATACTTCAAGGTCATTCAAAACTAAAAGAGGAATTCCAATAGAAATGATAAGATATTTAGAAATGAAAGATGGAAAGCACTAATACATGTCTTCAACACATTTAGCTGAAAGAAAAGTGGAACTAAATGAAGTTAATGTTACACTAAAAAACCTTAAGAGAACAAAAGTCAGCCCAGAGAAATGAGAATAGAGGGACTGAGAGTTACAAAGGCAGACATAAAGCAAGAAACAAAGCAAAATAAAACATAAGGGTAGAGGTAAACAAAAACACTAAAAGCTGAGTTCTAGAAAACAGCTTTTAATAACAATAATAAAGCCAACCCTAAACACACATGATTAAGAGAGACACAAAGAGAAGGGCCACTGTGCTTGTCTGACCACCTTCGATTCCAAGGAGTTGTGAGATCCCTGGGCTGGAATTTCTCCTGTGAACGTCAGCGAGTTTGCCTTGCTTGTTAGGAAATACGGTGTCTGACATTAGGGGGAAAAAGGACCATCAACACAAGAATTTGGTACAGGGGCTGCAAAGGACTAAAACAACTGCAGAATATACCCAAGGTCATGCTGCCCTGAGACTAATACCTGCCTTAGGCCCAAGGTTGGGAGGGCAGAATGGGGCTGAGCCTTCACTGGCTGCTGTGCAGCTAACGGGATTCACATTTCACTGAGTTCTCGAACACACCTTCCCATCACGTACCATGGCAACAGCAAATGCTGCATCCAGTGAGGGCTCACTGAGCCCAGAGGTAACTTCCCCATCTGCCCTCTGCAGAAGGCTGGTCTCCTAGGGTGGTTTCAGGTCCTCTCCACACCTAAGTTTCTTCCTCTTCTCTACCCCACAGTTCTAAGTGTGGCATTCAGTTCTACAGCAAAACCACTTCACTGATCCATTGAAAGAAAAGGAAAAAAAAGACTCTCTTCCTTCTTATACTACTACTAAGTCCATTTTACAGGAGGGAGTAATGATTTTGCTGGGCATAATGATCTTCAGCCTCCAAAGCCCTAGTAATTCTCTTCATTAATTCCAATTATAATAACAGTAAAACATTTCTTTAGCCCTTACTTTGCGTCAGACACTACGCGAAGTACTCAACTATTTCATTCTTGTATCCACCCTATAAAGGTAGGTACTATGATTACTCCCAGTCTATAGATGAACAAACAGAACCTCGGCATTTAATTTCACAGGATCAAGCGCTGGCAACTGGTGGAGGGAAGGCTGGCCCAGGTTTGTCCAGCTCCATAGTCTGAAGTCAGCTTCATTACTACATACTTCCCTCCAAGGACTCACGCTCGCATTTTGAGATTACACTTGATGAGTGGAGGTTTATTTCATACCAACCTCTACGCTAGGTGTTTTCAAAAACTATGCATTAATGGTTCTTGGCCCTGCTTGCGCCAAAAAATCATGTGCACAGCTTCTAAATAACAAAATGCCTGGGTTCCAACCAGGGGACCAGGAAGACTGCATTTGAAAGGTGTCCTATCCCATTTTGAATAAGGAAAATCCAGATGAAACTTACAAGGAGATACACCATTTCTCACTGATTAGATCGACTCAAATCCAAAAGTTTGACCACACATGCTGTTGGCAAGGCTATGGAGAAAAAGGCTCTCCCAAACATAGTTGGTAGGCATGGCAAAATGACACAACTCCCGTGGGAGGAAATCTGCAATATCTAACAAACTTCTGTAAGCATTTTACCCTTTGACCAGCAATCCCACTTCCAGGAATCTGTCCCAAAGATGCACTGACAAAAATACGCAAAGATATATGCACAAGGCCATTCACAGCAGGACTACTTGTGATAGCAAAAACTGAAAACAGCAAACATTCATTGATATAGTTAGGATACTTGCCCTCACCCAAATCTCATGTTAAATTCTAATCCCCAGTGTTGGAGGTGGGGCCTGGTGTGAGGCGTTTGGATCATGAGGGCGGGTCCCTCATGAATGGCTTGGGCTATCCCCTTGGTGATGAATGAGATCTGAGTTCACAGGAGATCTGGTCATTTAAAAGTGTGTGGCACCCCCCTCACCCACACTGCCCACTCTCTTGCTCTTGCTTTCACCACGTGGTATAACTGTTCCCCCTTCTGCCTTCTGCCATGACTGAAAGCTTTCTGCAGCCTCCCCAGAAGCTGAGCAGATGCTGGCACCACGCTTCCTGTACAGCCTGCGGAACCTTGAGTCAATTAAACTTCTTTTCTTTATAAATTACCTAGCCTCAGGTATCTCTTTATAGCAGTGCAAGAATGGCCTAATACATCCATTAACAGAGGAATGTCTGGATAAACTATGGTGCCACCATACAGGGAAATATGAAGCAGCAGGAAAATTAAGTGAGGACCCTCTCTACATGCTACTACGGGTGATCTCCAGGACATGGTATGGAGAGCATGCGCTCATTTACCCAGGAGCGGGGGCTGCAGATGTCTACACACACATCTTCTACTTAAAAAACAAACCATGGAAAGGCAAGCCATATACTTTTAAAAATTAGTTACCTATGGAGAACAGGAAAAGAAGGGAAAACAGTTAACGGGCAGAGATAGGAGCTAGAATACTTTGAATATGTCTTATTTTGTAGATTTGACTTTGAAAGCATCAAAACATTTTACATACTTACAAAATAAAATGTAAATTTATAAAAAGTGGCCCCCAAATCGAAAAGCAAAACGAAACAAATGAACGTATATATGTTGTACTATTGGAGTAACTCCACAGAAAGGGACTATTATTCCAAGTGATTTTAAAATTGAGCCACGTGCTGGAAGAGCCCTGATGGATCACAAAGACATCTAATAAAAGCTTGGTTTTTATTACTTTGTTACTGTTAGATGAGCCTGTGAACCAACTATTATGCTGAGAATTGGTAAATAAAAGCAAACATTTAACCTGTCTTTCCTGAACAAACTATACCACCAGATAACCAAACTATAGAAGAGATGGATGTTTCTTTCCATAAAAGTATTTTTTCCCTTTTTAAGATAAAAAGACAATATCCTTGTTTTCCAACCTCTATAAACAAATGGATCTAGGCACTGATCATCATCAGCTCCTAACATCCCTAAATGAAAGACAATCAAATATTATGTGCTTAATGATGGAAAAACGCACCAAGAATGCTGGATCCAAAACAAAACACCTGAATCTAATTAGGCCTTTGATGCCAACTCACAGGAAATATAAGAGGGCAGAAAAACATGCTATACCCCAGTGATGTAATCAGCAAAATACAATCTATGACAAATTCTGCAGGACAAATGACTCAGGACCTCTAAAATACAAATTACAAAGACAGAAAAGAGAGATGGGAGGAAAATCTATAGATTTTGAAGAGACCGAACACACTATCATGTGTGGACCTTATTTGGATCCTATTTCAAACAAACCACCATACAAATAAAATTATAACTTTATGAGAAAATTAGAAAATTAGTACTGACTGGATATTTGATAATATGAAGGAAATATGTTATTTTATTTAGGTTTGATAATATCAAGGTTAAGTTTTAAAAGAGCCTGTATCTTCTCGAAATACCTACTAAAATATGGATAAAAGGACACGGGAGTTTGCTTCTAAATAATACTAGATGGGAGAAGAGTGAGTAAAAACGAAACAAATTCAGCAATGAGTTAATAAGTATAGATTGTGTGTGACACATACATAGAGATTACTGTATTTTTCCATCCAATTTTATATATGTTTCAAAGTTTTCATAAAATCCCCTAGATCAGTTTATAAGCTCCCAGCTCTTATCCAACTTTCCTTTTTTCTCCCATAACTAGGTTTCTTCTGGGCTTCTCAAACTTAAAAAACACTCATTTACAGATGGGCATGGTGGCTCACAGCTGTAATCCCAGCACTTTGGGAGGCTGAAGTAGGTGGATCACCTGAGGTCAGGAGTTCGAGACCAGGTTGGCCAACAGTTCAAGACTAGTCTGACCAGCCCGGTCAACTTTTCTTACTAGAAATCCCGTTTCTACTAAAAATACCAAAAAAATTAGCTGCGCGTGGTGGTGGGCACCTGTAATCCCAGCTACTCAGGAGGCTGAGGCAGGAGAATCACTTGAACCCAGAAGGCAGAAGTTGCAATGAGCCAAGATCATGCCATTGCACTCCAGCCTGTGCAACAAGGGCAAAAATTCATCTCAAAAAAAAAAAAAAAAACCAAAAAACAAACAAACAAACAAAAAAACCCAACTCATTTACCAGAATAACCATTAAGTTTTCCTCTGCAGCCTAACAGTACCCCTGAACATCCCCTGAAGAGAATCAATAAGTGAACAACTTACAAAGCTAATAAATTAGGAGTCTGTTTATGTTAATGCTATCTTTCTTCTCCTCTGGCAAATACAACTTCTATAGTGGATTTCTACGAGCTTTGGTAGATCATTCAGTGCCTAAGGGAGAAGGAAATCAACATTTTTAGCTCAAGTGCTGGTAGGCATTGCCAAATCCACATCAATCGGAAAGAAAAAATATTCTGGAAATTTGAACAGAGGTATAAATGAAAATAAGAATGTACTTCTTTTCGGCCCAAGTGTCCTGCCTGTTTTGCAATCTTCCAAGTGAGAATGATTCTTTATGTTCAGTCTATGAACATGTGACCATTTCATCATTTTGGAAAAGAAATTAATAAAATATTTAAAAGTTAACAGTGTTCTGGGAGTATCATTTACCAAACACAGCTGCAACTTCTCAGTGGGGGACATTCATGACCGATTTAAATGCAGTGTCTTCAAAACAAACTCAGTCAGTGGCCTGGTTTCACCAAAAGCTGTACTAACATTGGGCTCACAAGCAATTTGCTTCTGAGAAGGGGAGCTTTAGGTGCCCCCCCATGCAGAAATGACTGACAGACCCCAAGCAAGAGGGGGATGGGTCCCATAAATGCAGGATGGCTGCCAGGAGAACATGGCTTTGGAAATGCAGGTTCTGACATTCATAGCTTAAACCCTGCTTCTTTATAAGCAAAATACTTGCATTGTCATTATCTGTTTGATTTTCTGGAAAGAAATGAACTATTAAGACATTTTACTGAAGTGAAATATTAGGCTAGTGTAGTGGGTAAGCTTGAGTTCGGGGTTTGAATCTGTCATCTGCCACTTACAAGCTATATAACCAACAGCATGTTCCTTAACCTCTCTGAGCCTCAGTTTCCTTACCTTATAAGGGTGACAATTTATAATAGTGCCTGTCCTCAATGTTTATTTTGATTATATAACTACAGCATGTAGAATACTTAACACAGTAGCCAGCAAAGACGTAAGTGTCAAAAGACAAAATTACAATAAATTTATAGAATTAATTGCCCTTAATTTGTGATTTATGAATTGAAGCACCTCCTTTCTATACAATAGAATGAAAGCTCCCACTGGGCAATAGCAAAACAGTGGGTTTTGTAATGTGGGAAAAAGGAAACACAACAATAGAAAAATAAATGATTAGTTAACATCAAGTTACTTCAGGTTGCTTTTTTGTAAGGGTTAAGGCAGAGGGGATTTGCTTATTATGCTGACTTAGGTGGAGAGTGGCATTTAGCATGAGTGACTCCATTTTGGTTTGGTCTGGTTTTTAGGGGCCTAGTACAGGAGCTTAGTCTTAAACAATGGCCTCCCATACTTTTGTTCAATATTAGCTAGTCTGTGGCCTGTTTTCAATAGAGAGGATGAATTAAATACTGCAACAATTCTCCTACCAAAAAAAGGAAGGTATTATTTTTATCACACTAATATCTCAGTTGTATAGGTTCTTCACATTGATTTTCTCAATCACAACTATCCTGCAAATTCAACTCAGCAGGTGTAATTTTTGCTGTGTTTCTGAGGACACTGTGTTATGGAGAAGTAAACACTTTTATTCAAGGTCACATGGTCAGCTAGTGGCAGAAGTAGGGTAGAAACAGGATATCTTGACTTCCAGTTCTACCCCTTTTCTTCTAGACCACACCTGGTTTTGTACCTTTTCGAAACGTGCTAAGCACATTTTTTTCCCCAGTTTGGCTGCTTTTTACTTCCTCAAGAAGAACACAACTCTGCCAAGCTAAAGATTAGGTAACTGTCACCTTTGTGTTTCATGAACATCAAGAGGCCAGGAAATACTTTCCATGTCCGTATGGCTCTCCAGCCAGAGGCTATATAAGTATATACACACACACAAACATACTGCACACACATATACATAGACATATATACATGTGTATACATATATTAGTACAAAGAAAATATTATATAAATATAAAAATAAAAGGGAGATTTAGATTGTTCCTATTAAAAAAATTTACAGTCATTTGCCCCATAATGATGTTTCAGTCAACAGAGGATCATATATACGATGGTGTTACCATAAGATTATAATATCATATTTTTACTGTACTTTTTCTATGTTTAGGTACACAAATACTTCCCATTGTGTTGCAAGTGTCTACAGTATTCAGTACAAGAACATGCTGTACAGGTTTGCAGCCCAGGAGCAACAGGCTATACCATATAGCGTAGGTGTGTAGTGGGCTATGCCATCCAGGTTTGTGTAAGTGCACTCTATGATGTTTTCTTGGCCTCAGAATAAAACCCAAATACTGCCACTTCTTCCTCCCATGCCAGGGCAGACATTGCTAATTGGTAATGACTCTATTTTCCACTAAGTCCACAGACAGCTTCAGAATCCTCATGAAATACTGAGCTCCAGGAAGCCACCAGCAATCAATCTGAGTTTGCCCATGAAATAAAACATAACATGCCCTTTCTGGAGTAGAACCATGCATGTGAAAGCTCCTCAAGGTCAGGGACCATTTTTTTTTTACCTATCACTGAAAATGCAGAGACCTTAGCAGAGTGCCGCAAACAGATTAGGTGCTGGGGAAGTACTGAATGAAAGAATTCATGAACACACCTCAGTCTCCTGACAATATAGGAGACAGGAGACGACCTGAAGTTGGCCATGTCCTTACTTCCAGTTTTTCCATTCTTTCTCCTTCACTATTAATAACACAGATAAGGCCGGACTCGGTGGCTACACAGATAAGGCTGGACTCGGTGGCTCACGCCTGTAATCCCAGCACTTTGGGAGGCCAAGACGAGCAGATCTCCTGAGGTCAGGAGCTTGAGACCAGCCTGGCCAACATGGTGAAACCCCATCTCTAATAAAAAGCCAAAAATTAGCTGGGCACAGTGGTGCGCACCTGTAGTCCCAGCTACTCGGGAGGCTGAGGCAGAAGCATTGCTTGATCCCGGGAGGTAGAGGTTGCAGTGAGCTGAGATGGAGCCACTGCTATATCTGGGTGACAGAGTGAGACTCTGTCTCAAAAACAAAAACAAAACAGCTAATTTAAATCAGCATAGAATACATAGTCATATCCATAAACTGCCAGGATAATTCTTACTATTTTTTTCTCGAGATTCTGTTTTTTGCCAGTTTTTATTTTAGAAGGAAGCTTTATATCACAATCACAGATAGAAAACCAATATTATATGCCATAAACACAGAGGAGCCATAAAAAACACAGTAATGAACATAAACACAGGTCTGGGTATTATCTGAAAATCATTCCATGTCCACCACTGATACCCACACAAGAGGCATTTTAGTGTGGAGGTGAACTGGATAGCTTGAGTTAGAATCTTACCTCTGCCAATACCTAGTTGTGTGACCTTGAGTAGGTGACATAACCTGTCTGAGCCTCACTCTCCTCATTTTGGTATAAGGGATAATGATAGTTTCTATCTCACAGGCTTTGAAAACTAAATGAGTTAATCCATATAAATGGCTTGGCTGGTAGAAAGTGCTCGATAAAAGTTAGTGCCTCAACAAAACTGAATCAATCTAGAAACATATAAAAAAGATAATGCACCATGAACAAGTGAGATTTATCCCAGGAATGTTAAGATCAGGTTAACATTAACATCAGAATATCAATTAATATAATAAGCTATACCAATAAAGGTCAGAAACCATATCATCTCAATACACACAGAAAAAGCATTAGACAAAATCTCAACACCTTCATGATAAAAACACTCAAAAACTTAGGATTAGAGAATATCCTCAACTTGACCATAAATGGCTACAAAAAACTCTTAGCTAATATCAAACTTAATGCTTTCCCACTAAGATCAAGAACAAGACAAACAAGCCTGCTCTTAGCACTTCTATTCAACATCGTACTGGCAGTTCTAGCCAAGGTAATTAGGCAAGAAAATTAAATAAAAGACATCTAGATTAGAAATGAAAAAGTAAAACTATTCCTATTTGCAGATAACATAGTCTTGTATATAGAAAATCCGTGAAAAATCCACTAAAAACTATTAAAGTCATAAACAAGTTCAGCACATTTGTAAGATACAATATCAGCATACAAAAATCAGTTGTGTCTCTGTATACCAGCAACGCACAATATGAAAAGAAAATTGAGAAAACAATTCTATTTATAGTAGCATCAAAAATAATACAATACTTAGGAATAAACTTAACAAAATAAGTGCAAAACATACACTCTGAAAGCAATAAAACCTTGTTGAAAAAAATTAAAGACCTAAATAAATAAAAAGATATCCCATGTACATACGCTGGAAGACTTAATATTGTTAACACGGCAATACTACCCAAACGAATCTACAGATTCAACATAATCTCTATCAAAATCTCAGCTGGCTTCTTTGCAGAAATTGACAAGCTGATCCTAAAATTCATATGGAAATTCAAGGGACTCACTCAAGATAACTAAGACAATCTTGCGGGTGGGGGGAACCGAACAAAATTGGAAGACTCACACTTCCTGATTTCAAAACATACTGAAAGCTACAGTAATCAAAATTGTGCGGTGTTACCATGAAGACAGACAATGAACAATGATAAATTGATGGAACTGAACTGAGAATCCAGAAATAAACACTCACATTTATGGTCAATTGACAAGAGATGTAGAAAGAATATTCTTTTCAACAAATGATTCTGGGACAACTGAATACCCACATGCAAAATTTGTTTTATGGTGTGAGGTATAAATAATGTAATATATAATAAATTAATTCAAAGATCTACGTAAGAGCTAAAACTATAAAACTCATAAGAGTACATCTTTGTTACCTTGAATTATGTAATAACAAAAACACAAGCAACAAAATAAAAAATAAACTAAACACCTAAATAAAAAAATGTGTGCTTCAAAGGACACCATCAAGAAAGTCCATCCACAGAATAGAAGAAAATATTTGCAAATCATGTATTTGCTAAATATATAAAATATGTAAATAATTCTTGGCTGGGCACAGTGGCTCATGCCTGTAATCCTAGTACTTTGGGAGGCTGATGGGAGAATCGCTTAAGCCAGAAGTTCAAGACCAGCATGGGCAACAGAGCGATACCTTGTTTCTACAAAAAAAATTTTTTTAATAAAAATAAATGTAAAAATGAATTCTTAAAACTCATTAATAAAGACTACCTGATTTTAAAAATAGGCAAGGAACAGATTTTTCTCCAAAGATATACACATAGCCAATAAGGACACAGAAAGATTAATGTCCTTAGTTATTAGGGAAATGCAAATTGATACAACTTCACACCCACTAGGATGGCTACAATCAAAAGGACAGACAATAACAAGTGTTGGCAAGGATGTGAAGAAACTGGGAACACCGTTGCTAGTGGGATTGCAAGATGGTGCCGCACCTTTGGAAAATCGATTGATATTTCCTTAAATTTTTAAACACAGAGTTACCATTTGACCCAGCAATTCTACTCCTAGGCATAACCCCAAGTGAAATGGAAATACATGTCCACACAAAAACTTGTACATGGATGTTCATGGCATCATTATTTGTAATAGCTAAAAAGCAGAACTAAAATATGCATCAACTGATAAAATAACGGTACAGCCATATGGAATATTTTTCAGCCATAAAAAGGAATTAGGTACTGATATTGATACAACATGAATGAACTTTGACAATATCATGCTAAGTGAAAGAAGCCAGTCATTAAAGACTCTGTATTCTATGGTTGCATTTATTAAACATGCCCAGAACAGGCAAATCTATGGAGACTTATAGTAGACTAGTGGTTGCCTTGGGGTGGGATTGGGTGAAATAGGTGGTGCTGCTAAAGGCCATGAGGTTTCTTTCTGGGGCGCTAAAATGCTCTAAAACTGACTACAATTATGGGTTGTACAATTTTGTGGATATATTACAAACCACTGAACTGTTTTTTTTGTTTTTTGTTTTTTGGTTTTTTTTAAGACAAGAGTTTTGCTCTTGTTCCCTAGGCTGGAATGCAACAGTGCGATCTCACTCACTGCAACCTCTACCTCCCAGGTTCAAATGATTCTCCTCCCTCAGCCTCCCGAGTAGCTGGAAAAACAGGCACCCACCACAATGCCCAGCTAATTTTTGTATTTTTAGTAGAGACGGGGTTTTGCCATGTTGGCCAGGCTGGTCTCGAACTCCTGACCTCAGGTGATCCACTCGCCTCGACTTCTCAAAGTGCTGGGGTTACAGGCATGAGCCACCATGCCTGCCCTGAACTGTATTTTTTAAATGAGTGAATTGTACAGTATGCAAACTATATTTCAAGAAAGCTGTTACCAAAAGTTAGTATTTTTATAACTACCTTTTGGGAAACTTTGGGTGTAACATAAGCAGAAGGGGTACAAAGACAGCTGGGGTTGGAGTAGGAGCTTGGGGAGTTTGGGGACTGTAACGCTGCCCCTACAAGCAGAGGTTGTGGAGAGCAAAAACCAACGGGGACAGCAGGGGAGGAAAAGAGCAATAGACACAACCATAGCACCCCGCAGAGCGGCCCCCTAAACTGCAGGAGTGAACTAGACCATACAGGGCAGGCCCAGCTAGCTTGTTTGTTCCCTTCCCCCTGCCCCTGCCTGTTTTGGTTTCTCTGCCATCTGTCAGGTCCTGGGGCTGCCCCCCCGCCGGAGTAAAGACTCCTCAGATAATATTATCTGAGGAGTAATAATATTACCACCTGTGAGGTGGGTGGAGTGACAGGTTCTGAGGTTTAGAATGAGAACAAGAAGGGAGTCTAGCTCTCTTTCTACTGATGAGGAAACCGAGGCTTAGAAAAGAGAAGGGACTTGTGCAAGGTCACTGGGCTAGTTAGGGGTGGAGCTGGGGTTAACACTGCACTTCCTGAGAAGACAAGGGAAGGCAATAGAATAACTCATATGACACAGAGCTTTAAAAGAAAAGGAGAGGGCCAGGCATGGTGGCTAGCGCCTGTAATCCCAGCACTCTGGGAGGCAGAGGCAGGTGGATCACCTGAGGTCAGGAGTTCGACACTAGCCTGACTAACATGGTGAAACCCCATCTCCACTAAAATTAGCCAGGTGACCAGGAGGCAGAGCTTGCAGTGAGCTGAGATCGCGCCATTGCACTCCAGCCTGGGCAACAGAGCAAGACTCTGTCTCAAAAATGAAACAAAACAAAACAAAACAAAAAAATTAGCCCGGTGTCACAGCACATGCCTGTAATTCCAGCTCCTCGGGAGGCTGAGGCAGGAGAATCGCTTGAACCTGGGAGGCAGAGGTTACAGTGAGCTGAGATCACGCCATTGCACTCCAGGTTGGGGAACAAGAGTGAAACTCCATCTCAAAATAAATAAATAGATAAATAAAAGAAAAAGACAAATATTACAACAAAAATGCTGCAGCAAAACGAAAAGCCCTCTAAGAAAGGAAATACAATCAAAGGACATTACTGGTTCTCTGTGATCATCATTTATATATCTTAATAACGTAGACACTTTAAACCTGATTTAGGTTAAAATAGAGCTCTTCCTATCTTGAGAGACGGGGGCAGGGGAGGGAGGGAGATGGTGTAAGAAAGCAAAATCTCCATTCATCACAGCAGGAAGTAAATAGACAACGTGCAGAATAGATAAATCAAGAAATAGCAGTGTAAGCACATATCATTTAGAGATGAGGAGGCAGCTATTAGAAGAAACAGTGAGTTAAAAGTGGCAGCTTCTAGGGGACGGTGGGTGCTGGATGGTTGTTTTTCATTATAAGGCTTTCAATATTATCTGATTTTTAAAAACATGTATATGTATTGTTTTGATCAAAATTTAATAATTTGCTTTAGAAGACAACCACCCAAAGTCTCCCTGCTAGCAGTTCAGACACCTGGCTGGTACCCAGCACTGACTGGCAAGGCGGTCTTTGCTGTTTCAGTCCCTTGCTGCCTGTCTTCTGGGACCAGAGGCTCCATCACCTACAGCTTCTCTCCACACAGGGGACCTGCAGTCAGAGTGGAGAAGTCAAGTCAGCCTCGACTTGGGCCTCTGGAGAAGGCCTATCTTCCTCGTTGTTTATGAGTAGACAGAGAAAAAGATCTTGGCGGGGGCTAAAGGACTTGCCACTTCATTTGCCGTTTTGCCCAGCTGCTTCCTGTGTTGTTAGGGTTGAGGCGGCCTTTCTGGTGACACCAAACCAGGCAGCTACCAGAGGCTCAGGGGAACGGCCTCACGCTCTCAGGAGGGGAAGTCATGCCACCAAGGTGGCTTGCTGATTTGCTCCTGCTGAGGCCCTGGGGCTGTCATATGAGGAACACCAACATGACGCGTATGTGGGGAGAGGAGCTGCCTCTCAGATGCACCTGCTAAAACTCACAAAGGGAAGCCATGCATCTGCTACGGAAGCAAAGAGCAGGACTTCAGGTCTGGCCACCAGATCGGAGCATGTGGAACTCAGCTTCATGGACGTGAAACTGCAACTCGAGCATGGCTCAATATGAAGACAAAGGTCCCCAAATCACATTTTCACTCACTCTAAAAGGGCAAATTTCTCTGTATGTAAAATATGGAGGTTAGCCTTGGTTCTCTCTCAACCATGATGTCCTGCCTTGTGAAGGTTATTGCAGGTAACTTGTGCTAATAATAGCTTAAGCACTGAGGTTTGCAAACAAGGTACATTTTATTGTATGTAAGGCGAGGGTTCAAGGTCTCTGTGTGATATTATTCTTGTATGTTCATCTCTTCCCTTGAATGGCAGGACTGGAGCAGAGTTGGGGGATTGGCTGTGGGGGCTGATGGGTTGAGCATGTCAATATTGTCCATTTTGTGTACTAAAAAAACAGCAACAGCAACAAGTTAAGAATCACTGGATTTGGGCCTCTCTCAGGGGCCTTCCAACTCTAAAGCAAATGACCATGACTACAGTCTAGACATTCTATCCAAAGGGCTTCCTTAAAGACACATGTTAAGGATCATGCAGACCATTCTCTGTGGCCAAGATATACAGGGCATCATAAACCTGTCCAAGGATAGTCTTCCTTTGTGCCTTTGCTCAAACTGTCTCCACTCCCTTACGGACTGTCTTCTTTCCTTCTTAAATCCTGCCAATCTATCAAGGCCCAAGTCAAGACAGGCCTTTTCCACAAAGGTCTGACCAGCCAAGCCCCATAATGACCTTCATTTCTCTCACTCCATTAGCACTCACAGTCTAGAGTTCACAGTTTTTAACCGCACTACAAACTGCTTTATATTTCACTAATTCTTTGGATTGCTAAGAATGCCAAGGATAGTCATCTTGTCTGAGTTTGACCCATAGCAACCAGCACAGAGATAGGCACACACCAGGAATTACTTGCTTAATTAATAATTCATGAATGATTTGTTGAATGCATGAGCCAATGACCAAAATTCTTAACTTCTGGTTTAAAAAAATCAACAAGAAAGTTAAAATATCACACTTCTTTGAGGTCCCATATTCAAGTCTGCCTTATCAA
The DNA here is from genome assembly GCF_000951045.1 of Mandrillus leucophaeus. Lineage (NCBI taxonomy): Eukaryota > Metazoa > Chordata > Mammalia > Primates > Cercopithecidae > Mandrillus > Mandrillus leucophaeus. The sequence continues at coordinate 6,457,104 of NW_012108363.1, forward strand.
TATAAGAATCTGAGGAGAGTTCTTTAGAGAATCCTTCTATCATACAGTTTCCACTTCAAACCCTAAGAAGCAGGTCCTCATTTCTCTTTCCCATATGGAAGTATAACAGACTTGGAGATAGGGGGCTGACCTCTAGTTCTGAATTCTTATCTTGTCATTCATATATTGCCAAAACAAATCTTAAAGCATCATATTTTTAAAAGCACAAATCAAAAGTAGTGCTCAGATATTCCTTAAGAGTTACTGCATGCCTTCTCTGAGGGTCAGCCCTGCAAATTCCCTTTGATCTCAGCCAGGCCTTCAGTGAAGTTAGACAATTCTCTCATTCTTCCCCAGTTGATTTCTTATTCCACCCACAGAGGCAACTGTTCCAAACTCTGAAGTCTCCTGAAGTTTCCTAACTAGTCCATCACCTTGATTTCCTGCAGAGGACCTCACCTCCTGCCTTACTTAGAAAACGAGACTACAGAACGTGGACAGACTAAACACACCTCTGTTTTACCTAGAGATTAAAGCCTGAGAACCACTGCTCTACAATGACCAAATAATGACGCAAACAGAATCAAAAGGCCTACTGATGAAGTCATCACTGGGTCTTTCTCAGGCATCTCCCCAGAAAGTCCTATTTACTTTCCTCTCTCATTGCCTGTAGCTGAGTTGCCCAAAGTCTATCAAAATGCCACACAACCAGAATGATCCCTGCAAGAAATTCTGCCTGAACTCAAGCTCTGCCTTCTCAAAACGACTTCTTTCAAGAATTTGCACCCTCTGTTGCCAGGGCCCAAGTATGGCTTAAATGGCCGTTTTTTTTTTTTTTTTTTTTTGAGGTATATCACACACAGCCCTTAGCATAATGGCCATGGCTAGAAAGCCAATATCTAAGCTCTTTGCATCCTGGGAGGCGTCCCGCACCCACTGACTGAATTCTGAAGTGTCTTTGTACAGACAAGGCTATCCAGGCGCCTTGACAGAATCTGGGAATCACAAAATGCCTTTAAGCTTCCCATTGGCTCAACAGTACAGAGAGGCCACAGATCCGTCTTCTTAAAGTGACACACAATATATAATGAATAAATTGTTTCTTAAGGAATGGAGGGCATTTACCCCAAAGAGTCACACATTCAGGAGGCTCCTTCTCTATTTCCATGGTCTTTGTTTCTCAGACTGGGATTTACAGACATTACCTCATCCGCAGGCTTCCATAATGACAGGCAGGTAACAGTTGGGCAGGCTGCCTTCCATTGCTCAGTTTTGAATGTCAGAGAGGTAGTGGCTGGTTTAAGGGCACACAGCAACTCAGGGATCCTGTGTCCCATGCTCACTGTGCTGCTGTGTCTGTCCTGGAAGCAAAGCATGCCCTCAACATTTTTTGGGTGGTTGCAAAATGCTAAATTCTCACAGAGGAAGAGGCCCTTCCTTAACTCTCTGTGTTGAAATGTGAGAATGGCCCTGGGCTTCTGCTTGGCGTGTTCCCTCCCACTTCTCCCTGCCGACTCAAGTTCCACCCACCTCTCCTGTGCTACTTAAGAGCACTTCCCACCTGAAGCCTTTCAGTTCATGCCTTACCACTCTTAACTTTCCCTTCCTGTGGCAGGTAAACTTGGGGCTGGGTTTACTGGTCACAGAGACCAACTTCCCTCAAAAAAGCAAAATTCAGGAAAGCTCTAGAGGGAGAGGGGCTGGTAACAGCCAAGGGTTGATTACATACATGAGCCAAATTCTTAATGATTATGTAACGAATACATTATAACAATAAATATATAAATATGCTAGTACTTACTATGTGCTAAGCATTCTGCTCGGCACTTTCATGCACCCCTCGGGTAGTAAGAGCATTCAAAGATATTCTAGTTCTCCCCCTGCCCCCATTCACTGCCTAGAAGGCAGCAGCCTGCCCCCCTCCTCCCACCATCTCACTACTGATGCAGGGGCCATCCCCTGGACCCTAGGCATGGCTTTGCTCCTTAGAATGACACGACCAAAGGCCTTTCATAAAGACTCCAGTGAGGTGACTGATGTCTGGCTTCGTCAATTACAAGTGAATAATTAATACTTGCCAGTAAAGAAATAGACTCATTGTTATGGTGGCCACATGGAGGCTACAAAAGGCCATTTTGTGACACTCTTGGTGGACCCCTGGGGCCAACAGAGGTCCAAAGAAGCCGCCTTGAGAGTGTAGTCCAATCCTTAAACGTAGGGACTGGGGCCCGTACTGTTTTCCAGGAGCGCTTTTCCGTTAATTAGCTTGTTGCCTATTCATCTCATTCAGTTTTCTGGTCAATGACAGCAGCAGAGGCCCACTGAACATCAGAGAGGGCATGATTTATCAGAGGGGACATGTAGAGTTCTCCCAGGGCCTTTTACCAGTTTTTGAATTCATGTCTACTTCCTTCTCTGGGCCAGCATCTGATTTGAGTAAAATTCTCCAACCCCATTGGGTTGTACATTCGACTCTTGGCCTAATGCCTAAAGCAAGTTTTTCCTTTTTCATTTTTCAGCAGGGACTGAACAAGGCAGCCTTGGGTGCCTACAGAACCGGTCAGAACTGGCCAGGAAATATAATAAAGAAGCTTAGTGAGCAGAGAGCTAATGCCCCCAGCCAGAGGCTCAGTGTGCAGAACTATCTAGAGGCACTGACTTTGTAAGCAAACAACACTCTCTTCCTGAGGTCTAATAATTGCCTTGGCAAAGGGTAGCCAATGCCAACGAGGAACCCTGTGTACACAAGTTTCTGATCCTGAAAGTGGACACTGGGTGCTCAAAAAATGCCTTCCGGTGACAGTAACCCCTGACCAGTTAAACAAACATGCACTCATGCACACACATGCACACACACTCTTACAGCATTCCTGCCCGCAGGGCCAAAGCTGCCCTTGCCAAATACAGAGCTGACAGCTGCTAGATAGTGTCATTTCAGGGACCTGTTCCCAAAAGAACTACCCAGCTCCCCACCTCCACTTCCAGCCCACTGTTTGAAATGCCACCATTAGCGATAGCAAATATTTCTACAGTGTTTCCCATTAAAGCTTTGTTTCCCATTAAAATGCCTCCATCCTCTGTTTATTTTCTGGTCAAATGACTTGTAAAGCACCTGCTCTGCATCAAATGCGAACTTCTTTTGTATTCAGCTCTCCAAGATAAACACAATCATTGGCTCCTTTCTTGAAAACAATTTCTGACACTGGAGACTGGGGGAAGAGCAGGGCACTGGATGGAAGTGGAGGTGGTAGGCCACCAGGAGGGCCACAGAGAGAGGGTCTAATGGTGGAGAAAGCAACCGTCAAGGCCTTCACAGACCTGCCCATAGATACGGACCTGATTTTTACCCTCTAAGATCTCAGGGACCCGGGTTGCTGGCACAGTCTGTATCCAAGAGAAAGGTGAGACCCGCTGCCCTAACTGGGACACAGACAGGAGGCAGGAAATGGGAACACAGGAACCGACACTCTCCTGATTTGCCCCTCCTGCCAGCAGGACTGCCTCCGTCTCCCTACCCATGCTGAGGGCACAGGCACCCAGGAACTAGCAGAAAAGGATCCTTGTCCCATTCTTGGCCTAGCTGGAAGGACAGCTGATGGCTCGTCGGGGCTGGTGAATGTTTCCACTGTGCTGGGGAAAGTAGGCAAGCAAAGGTCAAAATCAGATTCCCTGTGCTGGGGGGGCACCGGGGGGCTGTCAGTGTCCTTTCCAGCTGGGTTCTGGGTATAGAGGGCCATACTTCTGTGGACCATCCCCCATCCCCAAGCAGAGAGCACCTCCTCTTCTTTTGCACATAGGTGGGCTGTTCCTTGGGGTGAGGGGTAGGGTTGTCTTGAAAAGCGGACGTCACAACAGACAGGTAAGCCTCTTCCTGGTTCCTCAGAGCTCAAGAAAAAACAATCTTTTCCCCCAGGAGTCAGCCCACTCATCCCCTTCCCCCACTTCCATCCTGCCCGCGGCCAGCCTGGAGAGCGATGCTAGTGTAGGCCAGAAAGCTTCCAAGCGGGTCAGACCTGCTTCTCTCTCATCAAAGCCCTCCGCCCCCAAACATCGCCGCTGCGCCCCTCGCCCCACCCATCACACGTTCTGTGTGCCCGAGGCGGCTGCCAGGCGGGCCCAGGCGGCTCTCGCTGGCCCTGGGGGAGGTGACGGTGATCACAGAGGCAGAGGCAGGGGCCAGCGCTCTGCAGTACCTGGACCCGAGGATGTCGCCGCCGCCGGGCTCGCGGCCACCGCAGGTGTCTCCGGTCCCTGA
>NW_012108363.1:6461880-6465899 GCF_000951045.1 Mandrillus leucophaeus
GCTCCCCGCTGTACCGCCGGCGCGCCCGGGACCTGCCCCTCGGGCTCAGAGGACAGCTCAGCACCCAGGCTTCCTGCCCTGGGGGCGGGAAAGGGAGGGAGGGCTTCTTCCATGGCCTCCATCACTAGGAACCACACCTGCAGCAACCCGAGAACGAGAGCTTCGGCCGCATTCGGATCTCATTGGCCCCACATGATTTCCGAGTGCTCATTTATCAACCCAATCTTTATTGATTACCTATTCCGTTCCATGTACGGTGCCAGGACCTGGGTGTGCACTGGTGTACAAAAGACAGGGTCCCTGCCCCCGTGGAGTTTTATCACCTGCCAGGAGAGACGGGTGTACATTAACCCATCTAACGCCCAGTTACAGCCCAAAGTGCTGTGAGGAGAAGTAGCAGGGTCAAGTGACTGAAGATGCAACTGGGGCTAGGGGAGGGGGCCTTCCACCAGTTGAACCTGGACGCTGATGGGGCTTCTTCGCTCAAGAATAAGTTCTTCCCCTCCCTTCCAGTTCCCTGGAGAAGAGTCCCTGAAGCTGCCACCTCTTTAACAGGGGCCTGCCTCAACTTCATTCTGGAATTGCTTCACGGACAAATAGGCGACAGGAAGCACTGAAAGGACAGGTACCTTTCTCTTCAAGGCTTATCTGCCGTTATGGGCTCCTTAAAGAAGCGATTATCTGCCCACCGGTGGCTCACACCTGTAATACCAACACTTTAGTAGGCCGAGGAGAGAGGATCACTTGAGCTCAGGAATTGGAGACCATCCTGGGCAACTCAACGAAACCTCATCTCTACCAAAAAAAAAAAAAAAAGATGGGTGTGGTGGCATGCACCTTTGGTCCCAGCTACCCAGGAGGCTGAGGTGGGAGGATTGCTTGAGCCTAGGAGATTGAGGCTACTGTGAGCTATGATCCCGCTGCTGCACTCCAGACTGGATGACAGAGTGAGACTGTCTCACAAAAAAAAAAAAAAGAAAGAAAGAAAAAGAGAGAGAGAAGAGAAAGAACGAGAAAGAGAGAAAGAGGAGAAGAAAAGAAAGAAGAGAAAGAGAGAAAGGAAAGAGAGGAAAGAAAGAGAGAAAGAAACAATTCTCATTGAGATCCAGCCTGGTAGGCCTTCAGACCAGGCTGAAGTCAGGCTGCACCAAATTCTAACCTTGAGACACGTGAGCAGGTTACTTCACCACTCTGCTCCACAGAGGTCACCATATCTGCAACACAGGGAATGACGGTTGCCTTTTATACCTTACAGGGTAAATAATTTGAAAGCATTTAAGACATTGTGGAGTGTATGTAGACATAAGGAGTGGTTTCCTAGGGTCCACAAATTTATACTTAATCACTCAGCTATTCCTAATAAGGGCAATTTGTAGAGGAGCCCCGTTATTCAAGCTCCAGCAAAGGACTTGTAGAAGCCTTTGCTTGCCCTTACTGATCTCACCTTATTTCCCAAGTGCTCAGAATCCATGATTCCTTGTGGTTTGATCTTAAATCACTAATTCCAATTCAAATTGCTATTTCAGAAAAAAAAATGACATATATATATATATATATACACACACATACATTTCTGTCCCTGGTTCTGTGTGAAAGGCTGTGGGAGTGTTTGTGAAGGATGGGTTTAAAAACAGAACCGAGGTTTCCTTTTTAAAAAATGTTTCATTTTCCACCGTGATCCTTGGGATTTCAAGTTCAATGATTACAAATACTTTACAATGAGAATCCCAATAAGTCAGGTTTTCATTCTAAGGGGCACATTATTTCAGATGGTATCGTTTTTTGGAAGACGTATTTCTCCCTGTTGTTCCTTCGCTGTCTTTTCACCTTCAGGAACAAGTTGCCTAAAAACAGAAAAGACTATTACATGTATATTTGGTTAGATCTTAAGCAAAAATAACTCCCTGACCTCTGAGTTCTACTTGTGTAAAAAGGAGAGCAGTATGGTTTTTGAAGCCACTGTGTCGGAAATCCAGAGGCTTGTCTTTTGGTCCTATAATCTTAGGCAAGGAGCCTCACCTCTGTTTCCCCACCTATTAAATGAAGTAGGTTGGATGCACTCCAACATCCTTCTGAATTTGGAAAATTACATGAGTTAAAACAAAGGGCATGCCCCTCCCAGGCTTAAGGCACTTCCCTAGCTCCCCACTGCCCCCCGATGAAGCCCAGACTCTCTCCAGTGGCCGGAGAGAGTCATCAAGAGCTGGCAGCTATCTCTCCCTGTGAACCAAGCTTGCTGTGCTTCAGCTAAAAGGAACAGCTTTTAGTTCCTCAAACTTGCTATGTTCTTTGTTGTGCTTGACATTCGTACATGCAAGGCTTCCTGAATGGGCCTTTCTGTGCCGACATTCCCTCCCTCCACATTCCACACTTTTTCCCAGTTTACCTGATGAAGTTCTGTTCATCTTTCTGGTATCCCTTTAGATGCTGCTTCCTCCAAGATTCCTACATGTCTGGGTTAGCTTGAGATTGGTTGTCTATGTGCCCTTAGCTGTCTGGGCTCCTTCTATCATCCCACTTATTAATCTGTGATATAATTGTCAATACACCTGCCTGTATTCCACCATGAGACCATAAAATCTAACGGAGCAGGGATATGTCTGTCTTGCTTTCCCATTGCATCCTCGGAGCCTGGTACTTAACAGGAGTTCAGTAAAAATGGGTGGAATGAACACCCATAGATGACATTTTTAAACTTTGCCACTGAAATGTATAGCTATCTGTCTACTGCCTTCAGATTTCCTTCACATCCAACCCTAAGCTGTGCCATCAGCAATGAAATGGTAGACGATATCAGTAAGAATTGCTTTGGTACTTGCAAAGCTGTGGCCCATGTGTCGTCCATGTGGCAACATTGCCTTGTGTTTTAGAAAAGTTTCAAGTTATAATTCCAGCACTTTGGGAGGCTGAGGCAGGTAGATTGCCTGAGGTCAGGAGTTTGAGCCCAGCCTGGCCAACATAGTGAAACCCCATTTCTACTAAAAGTACAAAAAATTAGCTGGGCATGGTGGTGGACGCCTGTAATCCCAGCTACTCAGGAGGGTGAGGCAGGAGAATTGCCTGAACCCAGGAGGTAGAGGTTGTGGTGAGCCAAGATCACGCCATTACACTTCAGCCTGGGCAACAAGAGCGAAACTCCGTTTCAAAAAAAAAAAAAAAATTTAAAACTATCAGGAGACCCTGCTTTATAGACACCAGTAATGAAGTATCTGGAATGGGCATGAAGGGAAAACATAAATAATAATAATAACAATAATGGCTAACATTTACCAAGTACATTATCTTATATAATCTTTCACAATTTTTCTATGAGGAAAATATAATCATTTTTCCCATTTTTATAATTGAGGCAATTAAGATTTAATAATTTGCCCAAGGTAGTGAAGTCAAACCCATGCTTTTTACCACAATCTCATACAGCCTCACTTTCCCTCTTCCAAGCTAAGTCCATGTATTTACCAATACGCTCCCTTATTCTAAAAACATATTAAATGTAAGTTACAGGAATACATTATGTTAAAAAAATTAAAAATCAGCAAGAAATTTTTTAAAAGGAAGGAAAAGAGTACAAAGATGAGATGGAGAATCAAATGTACATAAGACCAAAATGTAAACAAAACAACAAAAATCAATCACAAGTCTACCTGCTATGAACTTGCTAACATTTGGTTCCAAGTATTTATGTGGGTGGCAGGAAAAGAGAAACTTGATGGTCAGTTACAGAATTTACATTGGCCATTGACCACTTGCTCAAAATTGCCTCATTTTATAGGCAGGAGAATCGCTTGCGCCCAGGAGGAAGAGGTTGCAGTGAGCCAAGATGGTGCAGCTGCATTCCAGCGTAGGCAACAGAGCAAAACACTGTCTCAAAACAAAACAAAGCAAAACAAAAAAGTATATCCTTTAGATTCTTGTGAAGGTTATGTGAAATGATAATGTAACACACTAAGCAGTTTAGTACATAATAAATGCTCAGAAATGGGATTATTATTATGATTTTCTTTCTGAGATGGAGTCTC
>NW_012108363.1:6466669-6559362 GCF_000951045.1 Mandrillus leucophaeus
AAAGAAAGAAAGAAAGAAAGAAAGAAAGAAAGAAAGAAAGAAAGAAGGAAGGAAGGAAGGAAGGAAGGAAGGAAGGAAGGAAGGAAGGAAGGAAGGGAGAGAGAAAGAAAAGAAAGAAAAGAAAGAAAGAAAAAATAAATTCATGAAGCAGTAGCTGCAGCTCCCAGCAGGTATGAAAACCTTGCACTTTTGGTGAAATACCATTTTAGTTCATATTGAAAATGCAAGTTTTAGGTGGGTGCATTGCTATAAAGATTGCTATAAGAAAGACGTACCCATAGACTCTAATATGAGTTAGGAAAAAGTGAAGTCATTATATGATAACTTAAGGCAAAAGAAAGGTGAAGGATCTAAAGCCGAATAATTTAATGCCAGCAAAGATGGTTTGATAATTTTAGAAAGAGGTTTGGCTTAAAAAATATCAAGATAACAGGAGAAGCAGCTTCTGCCGACCAAGAGGCAGCAGATGAATTATCAGATGCCATTAACAAAATCATGGAGGGGAAAGGATAACTAATTGCCTGAACAGGTTTTTAATTTGGATGAAAGTATCCTATTCTGGGAGGAAAAAAAGCCACAAAGAACATTGATTAATGAGGAAAAGAAGCGATCACCAGGATTTAAGATAGGAAAGGATAGGCGAACTCTGCTCTTTTGTGCAGATGCAGTCAGGCTTATCATCGGGACTGCCCTTACCTATAAAGCTGCTAACCCCTAAGCCTTGAAGGGAACTGTTAAACACCAGCTGCCAGTCTTTTGGTTGTACAACAAGAAGGCCTGGACAATGAGAACTCTTTCTGGATTAGTTCCATCCATGTTTTGTCCCTGAAGTCAGGAAGTACCTTGCCACTAAGAGTCTGCCTTTCAAGGTTCTTTTGATATTGAAGGATGCCTCTTGGTTATCTAGAACCCCATGAGTTCAACACTGAAGGCATGAAAGTGGTCTACTTGCCCCCAAACACATCTCTAATCCAGCCTCTAGATCAGGGGGTCATAAGGGCCTTTAATTCCCATTATATATGATACTCTTTGGAAAAGATTGTCAACGCTATGAAAGAGAACCCTGCTAGAACATCAAGAAAGTCTGGAAGGATTACACTTTTGAAGATGCCATCTTTGTTACAGGAAAAGCTATGAAAGCCATCAAGCCCAAAACAACAAGTTCCTGCTGGAGAAAACTGTGTTCAGATGTTGTGCATAACTTCACAGGATTTGCAGCAGAGCCAATCAAGAAAATCATGAAAGAGATTGAGCATATGGCGAAAAGGTGGGTGAGAGGTCTGTGTGAAGGGTCTCAAGATATGGATCTTGGAGAAATCAAGAGCTAATAGATGCCACTCCAGAGGGATTGACAGAAGATGACAACTTGATGGAGATGAGTGCTACTGAACCAGTACCAGACAATAAGGAAGAAGAGGTAAAAGAGGCAATATCAGAAAACAAATTGATGTTAGACAATCTGGCAACGGGTTTTGGTTACTCAAGATGACTTTTGACTTCTGTTATCACATGGACCCTTCTATGATGTGGGCACTGAAACTAAGGCAAATAGCGAAAGAAGGATTTGTATTATACAGAAACATTTTTAGAGAAATGAGAAGGCAAAAAGTCAGACAGAAATTATGACGTATTTCTGTAAAGTTACATTGAGTGTGCCTGCCTCTCCTGCCTCCGCTTCTACCTCCTCCACCTTTTCTGCTTCTATTACTCTTGAGATAGCAAAACCAACTCTCCTTTTCCTCCTTCTCCTCAACCTTCTCAATGTGAAGACGATGAGGATGAAGACCTTTATGATGATCCACCTCCATTTAATGAATACTAAATATATTTTCTCTTCCATTTGATATTCTAAATAACATTTTCTTTTCCGCAACTATTTTGTTTGTTATAAGAATACAGTATATAATAAATGTAAGACATTCAAAATATGTGTTAATCAACAGTTTGCATTATCAATAAGGCTTACAGTCAACAGTAGGCTATTAGCAATTGAGTTTTTGGAACATTAAAAATTATACATGGATTTTCGACAGTGAAAGGGGTTGGGATCACTAACCTCCATGTTGTTCAAGGTCAACTGTGCTTGACTCCTTCAGTTGTCTCTCGTGTGATTGTGGCCAGCACTTGGTTTGGGCCTCGAAGGTCCTAGACCTACCATGAAAATAATGCAGGGAAAGAAGTTGGAATAAGATGCATTTTTATGCCTGCTAATTTCTCCACCTGAAATGCCCTTCCAGACCCTCTCCTTCCTGGGAACTCTCATTTACCCATCAATGCACATCTCAAACTTCACTTCCCCTGTGAGGCCCTTCCTGATCCCTTAGGTGTGTTTACTTAATTCTCTGTGCTCTTGCAGTACTGTGACTGTAGCTACATCACATAACCTACAACAGCTCTTTGTAATTATAGTTGGTTCTTATTATTCAGTAATGCTGTAAAGTTGCCGTGAACACTGAGTTAACAAATACTGAACCATTGCTTCTAGGAGAAATAAAGGGTTAGGTTCCTGCAAGCCCCTGTTCACCACACTTTTGTCAACTGATCAATACATAACCTTGTTCTATGCATATTTCTGTTAAAAAAAAAACTTATTTAATGTATATTATTGATTTATTAACATTGAACTCACAATCAACAGTACTATAACTCATACCTTATTAAACTTATCGAAGTAACAGCTTTCTTGCAGTTAGGAACACTAGACAGCATGTCAGCACTACATTTTGGGGGGCGTTTCATTTATTTATTTATTTATTTATTCATCTTTTAGATGAAGTCTTGCTCTGCCACCCAGGCTGGAGCACAGTGGCAGGATCTCATCTCACTGCAAACTCCACTTCCCAGGTTCAAGCGATTCTCCTGCCTCAGCTTCCCAAATAGCTGCGACTACAGACATGCACCACCACACCCAACTAATTTTTGTATTTTTTTTTAGTAGAGATGGGGTTTCACTATATGTTGGCCAGGCTGGTCTCAAATTCCTGACCTCAGGTGATCCACCCGCCTTAGCCTCTCAAAGTGCTGGGATTACAGGCGTGAGCCACCATGCCTGGCTGGAGGCCATTTTAAACAGAAAAATCACCAGAAAAAAAGTACAGAAATGCAGAAAATGTGTCATTAAATAGGCTTTTCTAAAGCCACTTGCTTGCAGCATGAGAGCTGAACACCACTCTGTTTGACCTCAGTTGGGAATGTGTATATGGAGCAACGCAAAATTTTCACTGCTCCACACTTGGCCATATCATGAATGACTGCAGGAAAAGCCTCCAGGATTGATTTTAGGGTTCTAAATAAATTTTAGCCAGTAGACAAGCTTACCAATACAGAATCTATGAGTAATGAGAATCAATTGCACTTGTTTAAGTGTTGAACTTTTTCACTAGGCTGAGCCCTCTTATGGGAAGGATGGTGTCTGTACTAGGTATCTTCTCTTTGTCTCTCCAGACCACTCCACTCTCTCACCCTGCACTCTGGTCCTGGAGACCGACCTCTATGGACTACCCTACTAGGGCTTCCTTGTCCTCTGCCTTCAGTGGGATTTGACCAATAGAAGACCCAGTTGATGGGAGGAAGGAAGGAGAGTGAGGCAGGGTATTGATGCCCCTGACTTCCTCCCTGTGATGTTGCCTTGGGTTTCCTCTGTCCATTACTAAAGGTCTTCTCCTTTAAGGCAGCACTCTCTAATATTCTCTTTCCATATTTAAATGACCACTCCCACTCATCATCCCTTCGGGCCTAGGGGGTGATAACTACTTGTTTCAAGCTACTGAAGCTGCTATAATGAAACACCTTAGACTGGGTAATTTATAAACCACAGAAATTTATTTCTCACAGTGCTGGGGACTGGGAAGCTTAAGACCACGGTGCCAGCAGATTCAGTGTCTGGTCAGGGTTCGCTTTCTGCTCCATAGATGACACCTTGTTGCTGTGTTCTCATATGGCAGAAGGGTAAAGGGCAGAAAGGGACTAACTTCTCAAACCTTTTCATAAGGGCAGTAATCTCATTCATAAGGGCAGAGCCCTCACGACCTGATCACCTCCTACAGGCCTCACCACTTAATACTATTGCACTGGAGATTGTTTCAATAGGAATTTTGGAGGAGCACAAGCATTTAAACCATAGCATGAGGGCTCAGCTGTCGTTTTCCTCTGTACCACTTTCTAAGGTTCTCCCAAACTGACCCACACAGTTTTAAATAGTCCTTTGTGAAAAAGTTCTCCTCAAATTATACTAATTTGATTGTGACATGCTTGGTCCCTAACTGATAATATATCTTAGTCATCTTTTTAGATCATGTACCTAACAAAGAGCCATAGTAGATGAATAGTAAACATTTATGAAGTAAATAAATGACCTCTAAAACTCCTTCTACCACTCATTGTCTGATTCTGTTATCCTATACATTGTACCTTAGGGAGAATCTCAAAGTCATTGCAGACACACCATTACACAACCATACACACCCCTAGTGCTGGTACCAAGGGGTGGCTCTGGGAAGTGAGCCTCAGTGCACCAAAATTTCAGCACCTTCCCCATTAAAGCTCACGCAAATTAATATCTATTCTAAAGTAAAACCATGTGCTTACTGTTCAAATGCAGCTTCCACCCCTAACCCTCTCTTCCTGACCAGGCCACCTTCCCAAGCCCTCTAATTGGGAATCTGGAGCTGTTTCCGCACCTGATGATGCACACACTCCCTGTCTTGCTGAATGAGGTATTTCTGTCTCTTCCTCAAAAGGGTGGCCTTAGGTGTTAGGAGATTCTGAGAAGAGCAAGGTCTGCAGGAAAAATCCTCTAAGAAGCGGATCTGTTCCTCCAATCTGCTTTTGACTTTCTCGTGTGGATGATTTGGCAGTGGGATTCAAGCCCAGAGGTGAGTTCTGGAAAGGACTGCATGGAAGCCTTGAGCTTTCTCATCCATGCTCAGTGGTTGGCACACAAACTGGCTCCTGCAATGGAGCTGGGCATTTGGTGGACTGAAAAACTATTGGACACCAAAACTATAACCACCCAGCCTTTATATTACCGGGATTTTAAGAGGGAAAGCTATTTTGTTGTTATCCAACAGTAAGTGACGAACTCCAAATTACAATTTCCATATATCACCCACACAGCAGATGACAGTGAATGATTAGGAAAAATAATATGGTACTGTGAACAAGGCAAAAATCATCTCCGAATTAGTTTCTTTTCCACTGGCTTTGCCTTTCTCAAATCCATTCACTATGCTGCTGTCAGAATATACTCTTAAACACAGATCACAAATTTGACCTTCTCTTGCTGTGCCATGACATCTTTTCTACCTATAGGGTGAAATTCCAACTTCCTGGTCTTTTAAAGTATAGTTCTTGCCTATATTTATAGACTCAGTTTCAATTTACCCACCTCTTTTATCATCCTTACCTTTGCTGAGAAAATACACACACACACGTGTGCATGCACGCGCTCTCCAGCAATAGTGAACTGACAATAGCTTCCCAATACATCCTGTTCTCTCTACCTGGAAAGTATTTCTCTTACTTCTGCCCACTTACTTACCTTGTAACTCATAAATTTATCTTCAAAACTGGGTTAGACAGTATATCCTTGTAACAGTGGTTCTTAAACTTTAATGTGTATACAATTACCTGCAGATCTTGTTAATATGAAGATTATTGCTCAGTAGGTGAGGAAGAAGCCTGAGAATCTGCATTTCTCACAACATGGTGATGCTATTGCTGCTTGTCCAGGGACCACACTTTGAGTATCAGGGCTCTAGGAAGTTTACCTTGGTGTCATCCTTTCCCTGACAGATTCCATCACTTTTTCTGGGCTCTTCTCTTCTTTGACCAGTTTTTTGTTGTTGCCCTAATTGCTGTATCATAATTTTATTTCTTTATATGTTTTCCTTTACAATCAGACTAGGAATTTTTTAGAAGTAAAGACTATGCCTTTTCCATCTTTGTTTTCAAGAGGATACATACACTGAGCTGTGTGCATGACCCGTAGGAACATTTGATATTTACTTGTTGAATGCATGTTGTTCAATGATATGTAGTCTTTAATTGTCTGTGGAAAATGAAACCATGTAACCATTTTTACTTAAGGAAAATTTCTGAGAGTTTGCGATTTAAATAAATACGGAACCCAGGCCCTATGCACCACATTTCTTAAAACACAACTTTAATATTGCTATATTCAACTTTTAACTCTGTGTGCTCTACAAAGGATAACAGGTATTTGTAACATTTTTATTTTCAACACTAGCAGTGACTGTACATTAATAAATATGTATCTGATCCAAATATAAATACATAGTCTCAAAAGGTACAAAATGCAAAATCTACAAAATAAAACTGGAACCAAAACTCTGCATAAGGGAGTTCTCTACAAATACAGGGGACCATTTACAAAACGTGAGACGAGAAAAACCAGGCAGGAAGCCCATTTTGCGGGATAGGACACCGGGAGGTGAAGTATCTACACATGTTCAGTTAAGGCTTTGATGAATCTGAGCTTGAAAAAGATAATACCATGCACAGGGGAATTTTCTAAACCAAACCACAGAGATCAGTCAATTCCAATGTTTTCTTTCTAGACTGAATGTTCCAGAAATCATCTCTAATTAAGGGTTCCAAAAGATAATGTACAAAATTCTAAAAAGGAAACAGAGATAATTTTGGATAAGCTGAGTAAAATCATCTTCTGAATGACAGAGTTTTATCTTGAGGCTTTCCACTTCACAATAATTATAATTAAAAGTTATGCATCTGAATCTCAAGTCAGTCAAAATGTCACATGATTTAGAAAGAGCCAATTGCAACATCATCCTCTCATATCAGGGAATGTCCCTCCTCATGAAGGGTTCAAGAAGACTACAGCTGAAAGTTGGAATGATAATTAAAGGAAGGACTCATACTTCTACAGAAGAATCTTCTAAAATTGCTTTGAAGCTCGTCTATAAACGGCTTCAAGCAACATGACTGGTGGGTTGTGAGAATTAAAGGGTTCATTAACTGAGTAACTCCAAAGTTATTAACATGACCAAGGTAAGGATACAGAGTAGGAAAAGGAAAATCCTATTCCAAGTTGGAGGGCCATGCCATCAACCACAGTGGTCTGTGCCAGAGCAACACTATTCACCAGTGGTTCTATATTTACTTCTTTACTGACTTTCCATCTTTCCTCTCTGTTGTATTTATTCCCTCTTCAATCCCTTTCACTTTCAGTAGGAGGCACTGTCGAAAAGGAATAAAGAATCTGTGTATTGGGGTCAGACAGATTTGGGCTAGAATACCAGCTCTAGACTTTCTGGTTCCGTCACTTTGGGCAGATGTCTTGGTCTTTTAAAGTCTCAGTTACATTATTTGTAAAATGGGAATAATAATACTGCCTCATGGAGATGTGAACCCTGGGTGAACAGAGATAGTGCAGGAAAGTCTCCTAGCTCAGCACATATTCACCTTGCATACAGAAGTGCTCAAGCCAGAGTAGGCATTCTCGTGCCTCTTAGAAGCACCCCAGTCAGTGCCTGGCTGTTTCCATCCTGATGGTTTGAGCAAGAACAGACTCTTTATTTCTCTCCTAGAATTTTAGGAGGCTTGGAGTCTCAACCTTAAAATTGCTCAACCCTAGGGCCTAAACAAGTTTCAATTGCTCGCCAAAGCAACACTGACCAACACAATGCTGCCCTCTGTTGATGAGGATCGGATAGTGCAGAGAAGGGGCTGATTCCCAGAGACTGGAAAAACAGGATGCCCCTCAGAGTCCGTATTCAGAAGTGATCATTTCTTCTCAGGATGCTGGTGGAAGCGTTCTGTGCTGAAGAAGAGACATAATCACCTGCACAGCTTCGTATAAAAGATGGGCATGGGAGTGATAAAACCTAAGGTCTCTTCTTGTACCACGTGGTTCTCCACCGTCAGATGTTCTCTTGTTCTGGCGCAGACATCAGATACCCAACGCTCCAAGCATGGGACCTGAACTGCTCACCCCAATCCATCCAACGGCTCTCACCATGCTCCCTTCAAGGAGAGAGGTAGCAGCGTACTCTGTAAAACCTCACAGAGCTGCTTCTCAGAATATCCGGCCTCCTGTGTGAGCAGCTGTTCTATCATTCTCTACGGCAGGAAGCTGTGGCTGACAGCATCACAGCAACAGAGCACACTCACTCTAACCTTAGTTAACTCACCAGTTTTCTTAGAAAAAGAGTCATGCTCTTTGTTCGCCTTGCCTCCATATCCTGGGATACTGTGTTGTTGGGTCAAATAAAAAGTCCCTGGAACCATAAACTTTAGATTCATGTTAAAAATAACAATAAAAATAGCAATCTGGGTCTTACTCATGTCTCTCTCTATTACTAAGAAGTGCAAGAATGCTGCCTGAAAGCTGTCAGGTTGAGGTTTGTGCACCACATGTGACAAGAGGCTACAGGGAGGGCAGAGACATCATTTCTGTTCTGGCCTGGCTCCCACCTTGGTGGCTGACCCTCCAGCTGTGGCTTGACTGCCAGCTGTGGTCAGGATGCTGCTTCCATGGTGACTCAGGGACTGATGCCACAGGCCAGGCTGCCTCTGGAGGGTCCTGGGTTGGTGGCAGCTTCTAATGCTCTATGGAAGGAGGACATATCCTTCCTCTGTTCAGGATCTGCAGCCCGTGGCCTGGTACTCAGTCTCTACTAAAGTCCCGATTCTGCAATTTCAGCCAGTTGACGCAGCAGTCTGGAGAAGGCTGGCCGATCTTCTGGTCTCTGGAGAGGGAAAAAAGAACTCTGTAAGTTCCCTGTACTTGTGTGTCATAGGTAAATCCAAAACAAACCAGAATTTAATAGCAGCATCCCCTGCGGAGTTTTATATGTGCTTCCATATAGACTGTATTCCACATACATTGTCCTAGTTTTTAACAGCAGGTATTCTGGAATCCAATAGACTAGTGTTTAATTTCAGTTGTACCATGAATTAGCTGTGTGACATTGAGCAGGTTATTTAACCTCTTTGAACCTCAGTTTTGTCATTTGTGAAATGGGAATAATAATAGTATCTACCTCATGAAATTGTTTTGAGAATTAAATCACATATAAAAATATATCATGACATTAATGCTAAAGAACATCAAAATATGAAATATCTGGGTATAAATCTCAGAAAATATCTACAGGATCTATATGAGAAAAAATTAAAAATTCTAATAAAAGAAAGCAAAGAAGATCTAAATAAATGGACAGATATTCCATGCTTATGGACAGGAAGACACTATAGTGTTAAAATGTTAGTTCTTCCCAACTTCACTTATAGATTCAATACAATCCTAATAAAAATCTCAGCAGGTTATTTTGTAGCTATTGACAAACTTACTGTAACATTTATATGGAGAGGCAAAAGACCCAGAGAGCCAATACGATAATGAAGAAGAACAACAAAGCTGGAAGACCCTACCTGACTTCAGGACTTACTTTAAAGCTACAGTAATGACAGGATGGTACGAGTTAAAGAATAAACAAGCAGATTAATGGATCAGCCCAGATATAGATCCATATAAATATAGTAAACTAATACTTAACAAAGGAACAGAGGAGAAAGGGTATAGTCTTTTCAACAAACAGTGCTGTAATAATTGGACATCCATATGTGAAACAATGACTCTAGTCACAGACCTTATACCTTTCAGGAAAATTAACTCAGAGTGGATCAAATTAACTCAAAATGTAAAAATGCAAAATTATAAAACTTCCGTAATAACATAGGAGAAAATTTGGGTGACATTGGGCTTGGCAATGAGTTTTTAGATGTAAACCAAAAGCACAATTCATGAATAAACAAGTTGATGTTGAGCTTTGTTAAAATATTTTAAAAGTCTGCTCTGTGAAAGACACTGTCAAGAGAATAAGAAGACAAGCCACAGACTAGGAGAAAATATTTGCAAAGCACATGTCTGATAAAGGACTTGTATCCAAAATATACCAAGAACTCTTAAAACTCAACAGTAAGTAAACAAACAACCTGATTGAAAAATGGGCAAAAGATCTGAATAGATATTACCAAGAAGATATACAGGTGGCAAATAAGCATATGAAAATATACTTAACATCATATGTCATTAGGAAAATGCAAATTAAAACAACAATGTAATATGACTACACATCTATTAGAACCACTGAAATCCAAAACAACGAATGCTAATGAGGAACTCTCATTGCTGGTGGGAATGTAAAATAATACAGCTACTTTGGAAGACATACTGGCAGTTTCTTAACAAGTTAAACATAGTCTTACCATATGATTCAACAAGCATACTCTTAGGCATTTGCCCAATTGAGTTGAAAATTTATGTGCATACAAAAATCTCCACATAAACATTTATAGCAGCTTTATTCATAATTGTTTAAAACTGAAAGCAAGCAAGATTTCCTTTGGCAGGTAAATGTATAAACAAACTGTGGTATATCCATACAATGGAATATTATTTAGCAATAAAAAGAAATGAGCTATCAAGCCACAAAGACATGGAGGGACCTCAAAGGCATATTACTGAGTGAAAGACACCAGTCTGCCTGAGCACTCGCACCTGTAATCCCAGCACTACAGGAGGCCTGAGGTGGGTGGATTGATTGCCTGAGCTCACCTGGGCAGTGTGGCAAACCCCATCTCTACTAAAAATACAAAAAATTAGCTCGGCACAGTGGCACACGTCTGTGGTCCCAGCTACTTGGGAGGCCGAGTGGGAGGACCGCTTGAGACGGGGAGGCAGTGGTTGCAGTGAGCTGAGATCGCACCACTGCACTCCAGCCTGGGTGACAGAATAAGACCCCATTTCAAACAAAACAAAACAAAACCCCCAAAACCCAAACAAACAAACAACACAAAAACTGAAAGCAACCAAGATTTCCTTTAGTAGGTAAGTAGATAAACAAGCTGTGATATATCCATACAATGGAATATTATTTCACAATAAAAAGAAATTAGTTATTAAGCCACAAAAAGACATGGAGGGATCTTAAATCATATTACTGAGTGAAAGAAGCCAGTCCGAAAAGCCTACATGCTGTATGATGCCAACATATGGCATGCTGAGAAAGGCAAAGCTATGGAGACAGTGAAAAGATCAGTAGTTGTCAGTGGTCTGGTGATGAGGAGAGGGATAAATGGGTGAAGGACAGGAGATTTTTTAGGGCAGTAAAACTATTCTGTCTGATACTATAGTGACAGATATATGGTATTATGAATTTGTGAAAACCTACAGAACTCTACAGCACAAAGACTGAACCTTAATGTAAACTATGAACTTTAGTTAATGTATTAATAGAAGTTCATTAATTGTGACAAAAGTGTCACACTCATGCCAAATGTTAGTGAACAGTGAAACTGTTCAGGTGAGGTGGGTATATGAGAACTCTGTACTCTTTGTTAAAAAATAAAGTCTATTAATTTAAAAAAATCAATACGTGATGGTTAAAAGAGGAAAAAAAGTGCTAACTGAATGTCAGCCATCATTATTATTATTGCAGCTAATCCTTATGAAGTGGATAAGATTTGTTTTATGCCCTTGTTTATGTCTTTATTGTTTGTTTCTTTCCGATTATAAAAGCTCTGTGAACTCATAGATCAATCATTATTTAATTCTCTCAACAGTAAGAAAAAGGAAGTTCAGAGAATTGTCAAAGATTAATGGCAAATAAATGGTAAAGCTGAGACAAAATCCTAGTGTTCTAAATTTTTTGTATTCTACCTTGTTGTCCTACAGTGATCTGAATTTTTATTAATTCTCTATTTCAGCAACTTTCCACTTTGGCTGAAATGTATGATTTTCTAACTCAGCCAAGACTAAGACTCACAGTGATGGGGCTCAAGCCATGGCCTGCAATCCAAAGATGGGGTAAATGAGCCACCCGGGTGGGTACAGAGTAATTGCCTCCTTGTTTTAAATTGCTGAATGAATAAAATGTACTCAAATTAAGCCATTTTAATATTTTCATAGCACAGGTGAACTTCGTTCCCGAAGTTATTTCTATAACTTCTAATGGTTTTATGATGTTACAGATTTTTTTTTCTCTTCTCAGAAAATCGAGAAGGAAGCTGGCATAGGCCACACCCCATCCTCCTCTCTGAAGCTATGCTTATAGCTTGTGACATTATGTAGCAAACCAAATAACCTTTAAGGTCACCGTCAGCTCCTTTTTAGGGATGGGGGATTCATCCCCGTTAATAGATCCTCAAAGTCATGTTGTTGCTAATCTATATTAGTTATCCCTCCTGCCTCATCCTTCCGAGAGGGTTCCTTTCTCTAGGGAAGGAGGCAGGTCCTGAAATTGTATACGACAATGCATGGGGAAGCACTTCCTCCGCTGACCTCTTTCCAGCAGTGATTCATAATCTGGTAGACATGTGTGGAGGCCAGCCGGGGCTTGTACAACCGAAATCCGGTGCTGATGTCTTCCACCACCTCTGAGTTGCTCCGGTTTTCGTACGGGATTTTGCCTTCACTGAAAACTTCCCACATCAGCACACCTACGAGAAATGGTGAGCACAGCACAGTGAATGACAAAGCTCACAGACAGCAAACAAACCAACCTGCCTCTAGAAATTACAGACTCCTTGGCACTAGGATCCATGTGCTACCTCCAGAAGTACATTGAGTCTACCTGAGGTTTGTTAGGCCTGTCTTATTTTTAAAGAACTGAAATTTCCCGACCTTTGTAGTGGAGAAGGATTTTTCAAGATGGACCCTTTGTTATATCAAACTCAAATGCTACAACTAACAGTTGTAGACTGAAACACCACGATGCAGGATGTAAATGAATGGCGTGCAGGAGGTGTGACACTATAGGGATTGGGGAGGATTGTGGAAAATGAAATAAACAGTTCTGTCTTAAGGAGACAGCTATGATTTGACTCCAACCAAAGTATGGCACATGAAAATGAGGGATCAGAATTGTCACATTTTCTGATTTTTTTTTTAAAAAAGAAGTCAAAAATTAAGAGTTGAACTTCTTGAATTTTAAAAATACCATGCAGACTAAGCAAAACACATCTTTTGCTTGTCTAGTTTTGACCTCTGATTTAATCCCTTTCTTTTCCTCTTCTGCCCTTAGTAGAAATGTCACACCCAGCTTTGTCTTTATCATGTGCTGATATATTCACAGGTTGTCAGAGCAAGACGGCTGCTTGCAAATCAGCTAATCCAGAGCTTTCCGAAGCTTGTTCCAGAGAATCTTAGAGTACCCATTCCCAACGCATGATCCTCAAAACACCTGAATAAAAATCATCTCACAGCCTTGTTCAAATGGCAGATTACTGGGCCCTAGCCCAGATCCAGTGATCAGAATCTCTAGTGTTACTCAGAGGTGCCTCGGGAGTTGGAAATTCAGAACCTGACCCTAAATAAGAATGCTTATCACTCCAAGACACCATAATTTTTAGTGAAAATTTATTTGAAAATGTGCTGCTGCTAAAACATGGTTTCAGAATGATTTCTTTAATACATAGATGCATAGATGAGATATGTATAGATAAAAAAAATTGAGTGAAGTGCAAAGAGGTTGACTTGTTCTGAAAAGCACACTGCTAATGAGGGCAAAAAAACTTAAAACATAGGACAAAGTCAAATGGGTTGATGCAGGCATGGAGCTTTCAGTTCATCCAGGTTTCTGTTGCTTAGGCTGGTACCCCCAGTTTTTTCACACTTTTTTTTCATTGACCTCTTTCTATTCTGCATCCATCCATCAACCTCATTTCTGGACTCTCTTCAAATAACATATCCTAGGCAGGGACGAATTTCAGCCCAACCCTCTAATGGTAAGATGCTGCAGGAAATTCCCAGGCTGATACCCTTTGGCTGAATAAACCCCATTCAGAGTCAGAAGGTGAATGTGCTAAAGTGGCCATTGCTCCAAATGTCTCATTGTGGGGCCCTTGCTTGGTGCAGTGTGATCAGTTTCATCACCCATAGTGAGATGACTATACATCAGCCCCAAACTTCCTAGTTATACACACTGGGGAGAGGAGAGTCATCCAAGAATGCTGTTAGTACAATTTCTTTCAAGTCCATTCTGTAACTTAAACCTGGTGAACAAAGTGGCTGCTAGGTTTGGTGAATAGGGACTGTTTTAAGAAACAGGTAGGACTCATCATCAACAAACCACTTGACTCCTAGAGATGGATAGTCTAAAATGCTGGAGAAGATTTTTAACACTCATTCTTCTCCTAAAAGATTTACCTAGCCAACCTCCCCCTGGTTTCTACTACTAGTAAGACCTTGTCAAACCCTTCCTTCATACCGAATGGCAAAAATCAATCTTCAAGTAGTTTCTGTACACAGTATAATTCTTCTTGTAATCCAAATCAAAGAGGTTCTCTGGTATATATTTGTTGCACACTTTAGTATGCACAAACTATGACTTCAGGTGACATGACAAATCCAGCAAGAACATTTGGTACATCTCGCCATACCAACATCATTCATTCATTCATAGCCATTTGCACTTTTTAGAAATTCTAATTCCTTACCATGGCCTGCCAGCTTCATTGTCTATTGTTCTCCCAATAAGTCAGTACCCCCTGTTCTTTGGATGCACCAAGATTTTGCACTTGCTGGTCCCTCTATCAGGGACACTGTTCCCTGGCTCTTCAAATGGTGACAGCTCCCTCCTATCATTCAAGTCTCTGCTAAAGAATTACCTTCTGAGAAAGGCCCTCCCACACCACCCTATTCAAAGCAGACCCTCTCTCCATTCTAGTCACTCTGCCCCATTACTGTTTTATTCATAGCACCTACTTATGATTGTTGGACTTTATCTTCTATCCCTTAGCTTGTTTATGATTGTTATGGTTTACGATGGTTATTATGATCTTTTGTGATTTTCTGTCTCTCCTCCCGTCTCAAATTTAGTTCCAAAAGAATAGAAGTCTTTTCTGTCCTATGAACCATTGCATCCTCAGCACCTAGATTAGCCCTTGGCATAGAATAGATCCTCAGTTAATTGTTGTTGAATGAATAAATATTAATACTTATTAAGAGATAAGTATGGAAATGTAATGTTGGACAAAACATGGTCCCTGCCTTCAAGGGGCTCATATTTGAATCTCTTGACTTCTCCAGCTTTTGACTTCACAGCAGCTGGCACCAGAACGCTGTCTCCACTTTTAGTTAACTCCCAACCATGTCCAATATCTCTAAAAACAAATAAAATAATGAAGGCCCTTTCATAGTTTTCAGGGCCTTTCTTACGCAACCCTCCAGTAGGACACCCTCATGATACGATACTGGGTTCAGGGTGGGTAAGGTTGTCCGCATTTGATAAAGGAAACAGCTGGCCTGCAGCCCAGATCTTGGGGCGGCGGGGCCCAGCATGACACTCACCAAATGACCACACATCCGATTTGCTGCTATAGCGACTGAAAGAGAAAACTTCTGGGGATGCCCACTTCACCGGGAATTTGGTGCCTGTGGAACTGGTGTACTGATCATCAAGAACGAACCTGGGAAGAGAGTGGAGGGAGAAGGTCAGAATGTTCCGGGGGCCTGAGTCCCATTCCTGAGACTTCACTGGCACCACATCCCTCTTTTACCTTGTCATCCCAAAGTCGGACACCTTGATGACTTGATTTTCTCCCACCAAACAATTTCGGGCAGCCTGGAGAGGAGACAGGCAAACAAAGGGGGAGAGGAAAACTGTTGATGGGTCGTCAGTAGTTAAGGAGTCTCCTATAATCCCAGTCCTTTGCTTTACTGCAGTGCTGTCATACAAGGGCATCCTGGAGCTTTACAAATGTTAATTAAGCCTCACAAATGCCTGCTAGAAGTTAACTGGAAAGTTGAATGTGTAAGATCCACTATCAAGATGAGTAAGTTTATCTCCATTCTTGAGTTCTAATTAGAAATCCTTGGTGTTGTCTAACCAAGGATAGGCTCTAATGCAACCTGATGTGATAGGAAATGTTAACATCAGGGATAACAGGAAGAAAGTGTCTCCCAGTTGACTAGATTAAGAATGTTTTGATGTTGTTAATCCTCTTAAAACTATTCTTTAATAAGGAGAGTACCTGACCCCTAATTAGTATTATACAATGTTGCTTTGAAAGAGCCCTTAGAGATAACACCCCAGTGTGTCTCCATTTTTTTTTTTAGATGGAGTCTTACTCTGTTGCCCAGGCTGGAGTGCAGTGGCATGATCTCAGCTCACTGCAACCTCTGCCTCCTGGGTTCAAGCAATTCTCCTGCCTCAGCCTCCCGAGTAGCTAGGGTTACAGGTGCCCGCCGCTAAGCTCAGCTAATTTTTTTGTATTTTTAGTAGAGATCGGGTTTCACCATGTTTGCCAGGCTGGTCTCGAACTCCTGACCTCGTGATTCACTCACCTCGGCCTCCCAAAGTGCTGGGATTACAGGCATGAGCCACCACACCCGGCCGTATGTCTCAAATTCTAATGCGCGTACAAATCATATGGGGAATGTGTTAAAATGAATATTCCTGAGTCCCAGCCACCAGAGATTCTGAGAGGAGCTTAAGGGCTTGCCCAGTGTGATTCTGGTAGACCCTTGAATAACACCTTCAGACAAACTCAGTTTCCTCAATTTACCAGGAGGAAACTGAGTCACAGAGAGGTTAAGAAGGAATGGCAGTGATCTCCATTTTGGAAGAATATAAACTGAAATGCAGGAGGTGAAAGACTTTGGACTGGGATTACGGCCCAGAAGTAAGTCCTCATGAAGCACTTTCCACTAGGACCACCCGAAGTAGGTGAAGGAAGGGAGAAGTTGAGAGAGGAAAGGAGATTGTCTGTGATGTATTAATTATTAATGCATTCCCAGTCATTTGAGTGAGACCTGTCCCTTTACCCTGGACCTGTGGGTGTTCACCCTGCGTGCTCATACCAAGTCTCTGTGGATGACACATGCCTCTTCCAGGTAGGCCATGCCCTCACACACGTCCAGACACATGCCCAGCAGGGTCTCTGCCGCAAAAAGTCCCCGCTGGCTGCGTAGATAATCTGACAGGCAGCCGTGCTCCATAAACTCAAACACCAGGCAGATGGGGGCCTGCTCCAGGCACACCCCATACAGCTGGACCAGTTTGGGATGAGACAGTTTCCTGGAGGAAAAAGACAAGGGGTGAGATGGCCTAAACTCAGCCTCCCCAAAATGCCGAAAATATTATGGTACCAAAATAGCCAATGGTCATTTTGTCTAATTTATGGTTTGGATGAAAATAATGTTCATTCCCTCCCCAAAACAAAAACATGTCATTGGAAATGAAACCTGACAAATGGCAAGGAGTCAGCTGTGTGTGTGAAGATGAGCAGAGGCCAGTGGGGCTGGCATGTCATGGACGGGAGGAGAGATGGGTAGGAGCTGAGAAGGGGGAGGTAGGCATGATCAGATTATGGTGGGCCTTGGAGACCAGTGTGAGGAGTTTGATTTTATTCTCTGTGCGATAGGAAGCCACTGCCGGGAGCTTGCACAAGGAGATAGTACTCTATGGCATTTGAATGGCATTTCAAGAACACGGAACTGATGTTCCTCCACCCAGAGTTTCTGCATATCCCTGTTTCGAGCACTCACATCATGACTTCAGCCTCCTCTATGAAGTCTTCTTCTGACATAGCCCCTTCCCGAATGGTTTTGATAGCCACCTTGTCCTTGTTGAGCCAGTAGCCCAGATGCACCAACCCAAACTGCCCACTGCCAATCTCTTGTACAAAAGTGAGTTCTGAGGGATCAATCACCCATTTCCCTGGAAGAGAAAGAGAGAGTTCCCTGGGGTCAGCAAGTGGTAGATATAAGGTACTGGGATACCAGGGGATTATAAAGCCCTATCTAGAATTTTAGCCTATGTTAATATAATTCAAAGATGGCAAATAAATAATCTTTTTTCCCACATAATAGCATAGGATATGCTAGAAAACTATGAAAATATGTGTGGGAAGGTAACATGGAAAGAAGAAGGAGAGTGGCATTAGTCAAGATGTTAAAGAAACCATGTTAATAAAAATATTAAAGAAAGGGTTCTTGCAATGTCACAACCATTTTCTATGTCTGACTCTAAAGTTTTTATTGTCATTTTTCACACTAAGTAAATTTCATTTGAGCTGATCATTCTTTCATTTGTTCCTCTATCAAGCGCATCTGCTATATACGCAGAACTCTATTAGGCCTTACTGGGGCGGAGGGGCAGTTAAAGAGACAGATTCAAAGACAGTTTGTGCAGAGGCACAATCTAGCACAGTGTCTGGCACATGGGAGGTTCTCAAGAAAAGTTTAACAAACAAATATGAGATTCCAAGGCTCAGTTTCCTCACCGACCAAATGCGTGGGCTGACCAGATAATATCTGAGATCCCATCCAGCATGGACACATTAAGATTCTACATTTATTAGAATACCCTTATTTTCATAAGGAGGCTAAAGAAGCATTATCCTTTTCCAATGCTTGGTCTGGTACCTAAACAGCAAGATTTCCACCGCTTTGAGGCAGAGACTCAACAGCAAGCAGTATTGAGCACCTACTATGTGCCGGACATGGTGCTGGTTAGGGATAAAGAAGCCCATGCGTGGCAGTGGTTCTCAAAGTATTGCCCTCTGACCACCTGTATCAAAATCACCTAGCATGATTTTGTTTAAAATGTAGACTCGGCTGGGCACAGTGGCTCATGCCTGTCATCCCAACACTTTGGGAGGCCGAGGCAAGAGGATTGCTTGAGCCCAGGAGTTTAAGACCAGCCAGGGCAACATAGTGAGACCCTGTCTCTACAAAAAATTTTTAAAAATTAGCCGGGCATGGTAGCGTGTGTCTGTAGTCACAGCTACTTGGGAGGCTGAGGTGGGAGGATCGCTTGAGTCCAGGAGGTCAAGGCAGCAGTGAGCCGTGATTACGCCACTGCATCTCCAGCCTGGGTGACAAAGCAAGACCATGCCAGAAAAAAAGCAGACTCCTAGACCCTATCAAGGATTGTGTTTTGGTGAGTGTTTGGATAGGAGCCAGGAGTCAACATTTTTAATAAGCATTCTAGAAGACTTTGATGCACACTGAAGTTTGAGAACCACCAACCTAGGAGATAAGAAGTGAAAATTAGGCAGCCTTCTGCCTAATCCACAGGCAGCGCACAGTTGGGGCCAAGGCTATGCAAAGCCATATGCCTTCAGAGTCCAGGCAGATAATCCCAAGTGAGTGAAGCGATTCCATAGGACAAGAAAACATAGTAGGGGCTGTAGCACTGGAGATCATGCCATGCCTAAAGGCATTCCAAAGAATTTTAACAATCTCTTATGCAGACAAATACTTCCAGATGCTGTCAGCTTGCAGTTCTTGCAATAGTCTGCTACTCAGCCAACTAGATGATATAAAAGTTCTAGAAGATAGGTGGAAACACAGTGCTAAGGCACGGTTTTCTAATATTTTTCTAATAGCATTTAGTAGAGTGCTCTGTACAAAGTAGGTGCTTAATAAACACTTCATTAATGAACTCTTCACTAAAACCAATGGCCACTGGTTTGACCTAGAGAAATATGCTTATGTATGTACTTCTCTTACACACAATGTAAATATTCATTACTGCCATCATCTCTAGATATATAATATACTTGTTTTAATGGTGATTTGTAGTCTGGGGAACAGGTAGGCTCATGGCCAATTTATTCAGAATTTGCCCCAGACCTTGAGGG
The DNA here is from genome assembly GCF_000951045.1 of Mandrillus leucophaeus. Taxonomy (NCBI): domain Eukaryota; kingdom Metazoa; phylum Chordata; class Mammalia; order Primates; family Cercopithecidae; genus Mandrillus; species Mandrillus leucophaeus. The sequence continues at coordinate 6,486,302 of NW_012108363.1, forward strand.
ACATGAGTTTACATTCCTGATTGTACTGCTCACCGTATCTCAGTCCTGCTGTAACTGGAGCTTTCTGCCTCCCAAAACACACTGGATACCGGAGTCGAGTCACCAGGCCTGGGATGATTGAAAAGCCAAGAAGCAGTGGTTAGGGCTTTGCTGTAGCAACCATCTACCTTAAATCACTACAAATAATAATAATAATAACAACAATAATAATATTCAGATGCAAAAGCTAATTTTATTCTGGAAAACAAATCCCAAAGCCTAATTATTGATATCGCACCCTCCTTGAAAACATCATAGGCACAGATGGGCAGGTGGTAAAATTTCATGATTTCCGTAAGATAACTTGCTAATAGAAGATATATAATATAATTAAATATTTGTCATATTTTTGTATTTTTGTTTATTATTTATGATCAAAAAGAAGCCAGGGTGGGCTTTTGCCAGTTTTCATTAAGTCTCCTGTGTGGGTGCTGATATCGTTTGGATGTTTGTTCCCTCCAAATCTCATGTTGAAATGTAATCGCTGGCTGGGCATGGTGGCTCACACCTGTAATCCCAGCACTTTGGGAGGCTGAGGCGGGCATATTACCTGAGGTCAGGAGTTCAAGACCAGCCTGGCCTATGCGGTGAAACCCCATCCCTACCAAAAATACCAAAATTAGCCCGATGTGGTGGCACACGCCTGTAATCCCAGCTAATTAGGAGGCTGAGGCAGGAGAGTCGCTTGAACCTGGGAGGTGGAGGTTGCAATGAGCCAAGATTGAACCACTGTACTCCAGCCTGGGCTACAGAGCAAAACTCTGTCTCAAAAAAAAAAAAAAAAAAAAGAAAGAAAGAAAGAAAAGAAAGGAAAGGAGGTGGGGCCTGGTGGGATGGGAGGTATTTGGGTCATTGGGCAGGATCCCTCACAAATGCCTTGGTGCTGTCCTTGTGATAATAAATGAGTTATCACTCTGAGTTCATGCAAGATCTGACTGTTTAAATGTCTGTGGCACCTTCTCCCTCCTCGCTCATGCTCCTGCCATGTGATACTCCTGCTCCCCTTTTGCCTTCTGCCATGACTGAAAGCTTCCTGAGGCCTCCCTAAAAGCCAAGAAGATGCCGGCACCATGCTTCCTACAGAGCCATGGACCATTTAAACCTCTTTTCTTTATAAATTACCCAGCCTCAGGTATTCCTTGATAGCAATTCAAAAAAGCCTAACTCAGGTGCCTTCTGGCTTTGTCCTCTAGAGCAGCAGTCCCCAACCTTTTTGGCACCAAGGGACCGACTTTGTGGAAGACAGTTTGTCCATGGATGGGTGTGGCAGGGGGTTGCTTTCAGGATGAAACTGTTCCATCTCAGATCATTAGGCATTTGATTCTTATAAGGAACACACAACCTATCCCACAAGTGCTGTTCACAATAGGGTTTGCACTCTTATGAGAATCTAATGTAGCTGATCTGACAGGAGGCGGCGGTCAGGCAGTAATGCTTGCTCACCTGCTGCTCACCTCCTGCTGGGCGGCCCTGGTCCACCCCTGCTTTAGGGCTTACCTCCTCCGTTATGTTGGTGATAGTTGATGAGAAGAGGGATGGAATCGAACACAAACTTTTCAGCCACATAGTATCGCTTAGGATTGTCATTTGTTTCCTTGATGTGATAGTGCTTTATACAGGGGTTGTTCTCACTTAAACAAATGAAGAGTAAATGTAGTGATTATTAAGAAGCAATGTTGAGACAAAAAAAAAAAGTCTACTAGTATTAAGTTCTTATTATCTTTGTCTTGTAACCTCTCACAAGATGGTAGATATTGTTCAGCTTGTAAGTCAGTGTTGACAGGTTGGCCCTGGGTGCTGCAGTACTGTGTTTAAAAGGACTCTGAGGTTGTGTCTGGACCCAGTGGACAGCAGTGTTGTGATGGATTGGTGATGCTTCTTCCACTGCCACAAAATGAATGAAGGGAAATATTTGCTATGTGATTGCCTTGCCTGTTCTGTGAATTTAACTGATTGCCAGCATACGTTCAGAAAACCTCTCTGACCCCTTCACACTTACTTGACTTTACGCTGCACAGGATGAACCTAACAGGCCTGACGACTCTCCTTAGAAAGGCCTGCTTGCACGCTTAGCCCTTGGCTGGTGTTGGGGAACTGGGATTTCGGGAGGGCTCTTTCTCTAACTGATAAGGGTGGTGAGCTGTGCCTAAACTGTTTGCTAGAAACAGTGTGATTTAAGGTGAACTCTTGTTTTCCTTTTGGGTATCTGGAATTTTGGCATGTGCTAGGCAGGGGCTGTCTATGGAAACAGCCTCCAATAAAAGCCTTGGGCACGGAGTCTCTGATGAGTTCCCCTGGTGGACAGTGAGAGAGGACTCTCGGAAGCTTGTGTTTTGTGGCCTCTAGATTTTGTCCCATGTGTCTTTTCCCTTTGCTGAGTTTGCTTTGTATCACTTTGCTGTATTAAATCTCAATAAGTCTTAGTCCTGTAAGGCCTCCTAGTGAGTTCCTGAAGCTGGGGATAGTTGTGGGGAGCCTCAACACAGACTGTATGTTTCATCCCTTCGCCATCATACCTGCGGGATTGCAGGTCACCTCCTTACTATCTCCCAGCCATGGCAGAGGCACAGCCCCTGTGTTCCCTCCCATCCCTGGATCAGGCCCTTCCTCTTTGCCACCTGCCCTTGCTCCACGTCCTGCTCACAGTCTCAGTCTTCCAAAAAAATTTTCCAAAGACACCTTAAGAATTATTTGTCTCTTCTCTTAATTCTGACTGCACTTTGGTCATTGTCAAACAGCTTAGTTCTAACTAATGTTCTAATTAGAAGGGAATTTGAGCCCTAGATAGGTTCTTAGACATCGTTTTACAGAGAAGAAACAGGCCCAGAGGGGCAGAAAAGTGGCAAGGGTCTTGCAGTCCAGTTGGCTGGAGGCTGGAGGTGCCTTGGCCCGTTCAGACCCACGGCCGTAGGGAGGCACCATCAGCTCCTCAACCTCGGTTTCTTCTGTGTGACATGAGCATAGTAATACCTGCCTTCAGGGCTTCTTAGGATTGGAAATGGTCTGCATATTTTCTGGCACATAATAAAGATTCAGTTAACGGTAGGTAGTTTTATGAGCAGAGCCAGAACTGCAGTTCATATATTTTTGCTTCCAGATAGAAATATCTCTTCTGTTATTCTATGTATTACATTATATACTCATCCAATACAGTGCCAAGTATTTTATGTCTTTAGAACTCTAAAATCGGAGATGCTAATTGAAAGAGGACCTGGCATCCACCCCCAGCTCTGTCACTTTCTAAGTCTCTTAAGTTCTATCCTTGATCTCCATGGCCTTGGTTTTCTCAGAGTGAAGAGGGAAAACAGACCATTTCTAGTGAGCCTCTACCTCTTGCACTGTCTGCCTTTGTCATCTGTACCCCAATGCTCACACACTTCAGAAGCGTTTCTCTCCACTTTGCTGAGCAGAGTTAGCTCCATACCTTACAACAGCTTTGGTGAAAACAGACACGGTGTATGTTCCCGGAGTTCTGGAATCTCTTACCATGAAGGCTCCTTCTTTGCCCTGGTATGGTTAGAAAGAATGGAAGGTTAGTGATCTCAGGAAGCCAGGCTTATTCCTCCAGCTCCCTTTTCTTGCCCAGAGAAGGAGGAAATACTGTAGACCCACTTGGCATAGAGCAGATTTCAGTAAGAATGGCTACCGTTTCATTGACTCCTGTCCTTCAGTAGATATTCCTTGGTCTCCGACGTGGATCCCAGACTGTTCTCATGCTGACATGAACCATGAATGGAGACAGACAGACATAAGCTCTGCCCTTTTAGAGCTCCGCATGGATCAGACCCTTTACAGATATTTTCCAACTCTTACCACAATATTGCCGTCTGGATATTTGTATCCTTAACTGCCAACGACACTGAGTGCCAGAGAGCTTAAGTGGCATTCCCGCCACCCACAACTAGAAAGTGACAGAATTGGGATTTGAACTCTGGCATGCAAGCAAAGCCCAGGCTTGGTCTACTACTCCAGATGCCTCCTTTCAAAGAAAGTTAGAAGCTGCTTCTCCATTCCCCTACAAAGTCACAAAACTGTCCTGAAAACTTCATCAGTGTCTTAATGGGAATATAAAACTTTTAAATTTTTTTTAGATTCAGGGGGTATGTGTGCAGGTTTGTTACATGGAATTATTTCGTGTTGCTGAGATTTGGGCTTCTATTGAACCCATTTGCTAGATAGCGAACATAGTACCCAATAGGTAGTTTTTCAGTCCTTGTCACTCTCTCTTCCTTCCCACTTTTGGAGTCCCCACTGTCTATTATTCCTATCTTGATGTCTGTTTAGCTCTCACTTATAAGTGAGAACATGTGGTATTTGGCTTTCCGTTTCTGTGTTAATTCACCTAGGATAATTCCTCCAGGTGCATCTGTGTTGCTGCAAAATGCACAATTTTGTTCTTTTTTAGGGCTACATAGTACCCCATGGTGTACATGTGCCAAATTTTCTTTATCCAATCCACTGTTGATAGGCACCTAGGTTGATTCCATGTCTTTGCTGTTATGAAGAGTGCAGGTGTCTTTTAGGTAGAATAATGTATTCTCCGTTGGGTATATACCCAGCAATAGGATTGCTGGGTTGACTAGTAATTTTATTTTTAGTTCTTTGAGAAATCACCAAACTGCTTTCCACAGGGGCTGAACTAATGAACATTCCTACCAACAGTGCATAAGGATTCTCTTAATGATAATATATTCCTTAGGCCCTTTCCAGAGTGAGAATTTGCTGCAGGGCAGAAGGAAAAAACATTAAGCTCCTGGTTTCATGAGAGAGGTGGGAAGAAGGGAGTGCCCTGAGAATGTAACTTTCACCACCCTGACAATTTTGCCAGCACTGATGAAATAAGCACTAATAAATGGACATACCATTGTATTCATTCTTGGTGGAAATTAAAAATAAGAAATCTATTTTAAGTCCTTCGTATCTAACACTCTGTTCCTACTCCGCTGTAAATTTGCGCTGGTAACATTTATTAAGCCTAATATTATGATTCACTTAACTTAGACATAGTGAGGGCCCCAAGTAAAGGTCAGAGTTAGACAAGATCTTTGTGCAGATGGCATACACTTGGAGCATAAGGAACAAAGTATATAGAACCTACAACAACACAAATCCCTGTATCCCACAACTACAAGGATGGTTTGCTTATGCGTGCACACCTGTGCACACACACAGTAGCCCATGCTAATTGTTTGAATTCTAGAATCTCTGGGTTTAAAACGAATTTTTTTTTTTTTTTTTTTTTTTTTTTGAGATGGAGTCTCATTCCGTCGCCCAGGCTGGAGTGCAGTTGCGCAATCTCAGCTCACCGCAACCTCCACTTCCTGGGTTCAAGCGATTGTTTTGCCTCAACCTCCCAAGTAGCTGAGACTACAGGTGCCTGCCACCATGCCTGGTTAATTTTTTGTATTTTTAGTAGAGATGAGGTTTCACTATGTTGGCCAGGCTGGTCTTGAACTCCTGACCTCCGGTGATCTACCTGCCTCGGCCTCCCAAAGTGCTGGGATTATAGGTGTGAGCCACTGCGCCTGGCCTTAAAAGGAACTTTTAAAGATGAGTAACTGTATAAGCTTCAGTTTCCTCATCTGTAAAATGACCGTTGGAAGGTTGTTGGGAGAATTAAGGTAATGGGCCTAGAATTGCTCCTGGAGTACAATACCAGGACAAGGACTATTAGGGTTATTATTGGCCATTATTATCACATGCTATGGTATGCTACTTATTGGAAGTAATTATTCCATTGTCAGTCTCCATCTGAGACATGTTGGATATGTTAGGAGTATTTTTCTTGCTTTCTGTTCTTATAATTTGAAAGTGACCTTTCAGAAGATAATCTCAACACACAGGTTAAGTTATTGTGAAAAGATTAACTGATAATTCATAGTCTCGTTACGCTGCGTTATATTTTAACAGTGTCTCTGATGTACTGCCATCTTTCATTCTGGAAGTGGTGCTTTTCTTCTCTGGAAACAAACCAATTATTAAGTCAACATTGAGTCTTCAATGATAGTTTATAATGTCTGAACTTCAGGTCACCCCATGTGTGAGATGTTGTAAGGTGTTCTCAATGAATTACAGAGTACCCACTTCCAAGGAATTCACCATCTACCTAGATGGGTAAAGACAGAAGAGAAACTGCTGAGATTGGAGGCAGAGTGAGAACAGAGCCACTGGAGAAGTAATAATACTAATAATAACATTTGACCTATAAGGGTTCAAAGGCAAGAAAAACCATTTTCCATAGCTAGGGCGAGGGAAGGCAGGAGAGACTTCTTGGAGGAGGCAACATTGGAAGAACGGATACAGCACATTAGGAGATGCTTTTTAGTGGCTCCCAAACATGGATAAGTTCCAGAATAACTTGGGTGCCACCTCTAGAGGTTTTGATTGGATAGACCTGGAGTCCAGCAATTTGTATTTTTGAAAAGCTCCTGCAGTGATGCTTATGATCACCCAGGTCCCCCTTAAGCGGAGTTGTTAGTTTAAAAACATTTATTAAGCATTCAATGTATTCGTTCATTCATTCAACAAATATTTATTGAACAACTACAAGGGGCTAGATACACTTTTGGGTGCCTAGGTACAGCAGGAACAAGATAAAGCGTTTATAGCGTAGTGGCAAAATATGTATGAGGCAGTATACCAGGAGTTTTAGTTCATAAAAAGGTGTAATGAATCAATTCATCTCTTTTATTATTATTATACTTTAAGTTCTGGGGTACATGTGTAGAACGTGCAGGTTTGTTACATAGATATAATGTGCCATGGCGGTTTGCTGCACCCATCAACCCGTCATCTACATTAGGTATTTCTCCTAATGCTATCTCTCCCCAAGCCCCCCCACCCACTGACAGACTCCGGTGTGTAATGTTCCCTTCCCTGTGTCCATGTGTTCTCATTGTCAACTCTCACTTATGAGTGAGAACATGCGGTGTTTGGTTTTCAGTTCCTGAGTTAGTTTGCTGAGAATGATGGTTTCCAGCTTCATTCATGTCCCTGCAAAGGACATGAACCCATCTTTTTACCAACCCAAATGCCCATCAGTGATAGACTGGACAAAGAAAACGTGGCACATATGCACCATGGAATACTATGCAGCAATTCCTCTCTTAAAGGTCCTATACTTATTAGATAAAAAGACTCTAAATACACCTAGAAATAATACAGCTATTGTTTCAAAAACAGCATACAAAAACAGTGAAAAATAGCAAGAAAATGCCATTCAATTCTATCCAGAATCTCGGCTAAGTTTGAAGTTTGCCCTCATATTTACCTAAGGAGGAGAAAAGAATTTGGTAAAGTAGCTCAAAATATTAGTAAGGAGTCTGGGCATGGTGGCTCATGCCTGTAATACCAGCACTTTGGGAGGCCAAGGCGGGTGGATCACCTGAGGTCAGGAGTTCAAGACCAGTCTGGCCAACAGGACGACACCCCGTCTGTAGCAAAAATACAACAACGAGTTGGGTGTGGTGGCATGTGCCTGTAATCCCAACTACTTAGGAGGTTGAGGCAGGAGAATCACTTGAACCCAGGCAGCGGAGGTTGCGGTGAGCCAAGATCAGGCCACTACACTCCAGCCTGAGTGACAGAGCAAGACTCTGTCTCAAAATAAATAAATAAACAAGCAAACAAACAAAACAAACAACTCCCCTCCACATTCATATATATCAATAAGGAGGAATGTTTCAACTGCCAGAGCAAGCAAAATGGACTTAGCACCTCACAAGAACTGCTGTAATACAGGAATCATCTCTAGGAAATTATTAATGTGGGCTGTTTGAAGTGCTCCTCAGACAACATTAACTGATGTGTGATTTAATATAACAAAACTACACTTGTTTAAACACAGTGTAATTCAGAGTTTTAATTAATTTTGCACTCCACTCAATTAGCTCATATTAATCAAGTTCTACTTTGTTATCCATTAACATAGACTGGCGGTGCCAGGTTTGAGCTGGCCACATTTGCATTGTAAATTTAACTTCAGAAAGTACAGATTCCCAGGAACTCATGCTGGAGACTCTGATTCTGTGGATCTGGAGTGGGACCTGGGAATCTGTACTTTTGAACATTTCCCAGCAATTCTAAAAAATTCAAAAAAACAATTCTGTATTTTTGATTAAATCAGGGATGGTAATTCAATCCAATGCTCCCCTTCTACTCATTGATAAACTGAGGCCCAGAAGGAAGAAGAGAGGTCCCCAAAGTCACACACTGAGTTGATGACTTAAGGAACTAGAGCCCAGTACCTGCCCCCACCATACTGTGTTTTCTACTTTTCTCTTCCCTTTCTCCCTTAATCTTGACATCTCTGAGTAAAATCAGTCCTGCTAATGCATGGCTTTAAAGAATAACTATTAAAACAAGTGCTGTGTTCCATCTGGACTCACAGCCCAGCCAGGCTGAATCAGAGTCACAAGCACCTCTGACCTACACCGAGAAGAAGGCATGGCAGACCAGCCCTGATGGCACTCCATGGCCAGCCATCACCACTCATAAAGACTGCTGCAGCTGTGGTGATGTCTGCATGCCAATGCCAAGCCCAGGTTTCTCATCCTGTGGTTTGCTAGTCCTGTAAATTCCCAGAATATTTTCACCAGACACGAAAACTATTGTTAATCCAACCTATCAATCCACTGCATGGGCATAAAACACAGCAAGGCTGAAAAAAACAATACAATTCTTTCTTTCCTTTTTCCCTTTCTTCCCCTCCCTCCCTCCCTCCCTCCTTCCCTCTCTCCCTCCCTTCCTTCCTTCCTCCCTTCCTCCCTTCTTTTGACAGGTTCTTGATCTTGCCCAGGCTGAAGTACAGTGGTACAATCACAGCTCACTGTAACCTTGAATTCCTGGGCTCAAGTGATCCTCCCACCTTGACCTGACAAATTGCTGGGATTCCAGGCATGAGACACTGCGCTTAATTCATTTTGTTTTATGTCAAAAGACAGGTTAAGGAGACTTACTGTGTCCCAAAGAAGTTTTTCAGCTTTGTCTCGGCTGATACTCTTATTGTACCACCTGAAAGCAAGTAAAAGTCATGTCAATGACATATTTTAAAGTGTCATTAGTTATAAAAGACAATGCTAGAAAATTATATGGTCATTTTCTATTTCTGACAGTGCTTTAAACAAATTTTTAAACAAAATTTTAAGTATATTTTACTTATTTAACTTATTTAACAAGCCTGCACACATATGTTTCTACCAGTGCCTTTAAACTCAAAAGCAAATGCGTGATTCATTTCCAGGTATTAAAATGTTCAATTGGAAAGAAACACATGAAACAGAATTGGCAAAATATCGATCACTGTTGATGCTGGGTTTGGGGAACATGGATATTCATTATATTATTCTCTCTACTTTTGCATATGTTGGAAATTTTCTAAAATAAAGTTGTAGAAAACATTAATTTTCCTCTTCATTTCATAAGTCAGTAGGCAGTTGGTTGTAAGGAGGAGGGTGCTAGTGCAGCTATAAAAATGTAATACCAGTTTGAAAGTTTAGCAAATATCCTTTTAAAACAACTGTAGTATTTTCCTCTTTAAGACTGGTCTTCCAGACATTCTGCCAAGTAATTGCATTCTTTTTATAATTTTGTTGTCTGGTGAAAAACAACTATAAAATGGTAAAGAAGAATATAAATGATTTTTAGGGATGAAGGTTTTTTTTTTTTTTATGTTGTTAACAATATTTGAGCCAACATCCTAACCTCTCTGGCTGCTTTTTAGGTAAAAGGAGGCAGACTGATCCTCGGTTAATAATCAGTTTTGAAAATTAATAAATCCAGGAGGAAAGAAGGTCTGGGTAGGGAAGAAATACCACTTAACAAACTTGTTTGGCTATTTGAGAGTAGCCATGATTAAAGGAATTCATGGATTCATTAGAGGTTTTTGAACATTATAAGACAGAATAGTACATACATTACACGAACATGGGCTCTTAGAGATTATCTAATTGAGGATTGGGAAAATATAGGCTTCGTCTCATACACAAGCTCCCAGCAATAGTAGTGGCTGCCTAGAGCTGTGCATTGAAAAGGTTGTCACCAGCATGGTGGGTAAATAGTTTCACTATCAAAGGGTGGTATCTACCTGACCTCAGTGCACGGGAAGGGAATGCCAGCAAGAGAGTCATGATTTGCTTTCCTTCATCTTGTCTGAGCCTTCGTTTTATGGAGAAGGGATCAGAACTCAAATAGGATGAGGTAACTTGCCCAAGGTCATGACTGCAAACCAAGGCAGGAGACCTGAATCCATTAAATTTACCAACCCATGACTATGTAATCAGGTGGTACATATTTAAGTACTTAAGCAGATCTCACCTGAAACTAGACAACGCTAAGTTCACGAATAAAAAGTTATCATACTGGAATCTTTCATATATCCAATTATATACTAAATATCTGCATGTTTGCTTGTAAGTCATGTTATTTTCCAGCTGAGATTCATAATCTGGAGAATGCAAACTGAAAGTGCACAGTATAACTAGATTGTTTTGTTTGCATGGTATAGTGTTTTATTTTTGAAATGGCTTAAAATACTTTTAGGTGGGTGAATAGACTTTTTTTATTTGCTCCAGGCATCACCATTTCCTATTGCTTATCCTGTTGGAATTTTGAGTTTGCTCCTTTGATCATAAGCAAAGAGATTCTGATTAAAAGCAAAGATGAACAAACAAAACTACACAGTTTAGTGGTCATTTGAAATAATGCTTATTGTTTTTTCTTCAAAGGTATTGCCTATAATTTTGTTATTTTATTTAAGCATATATCCTATATGTTTTATGTCAGCTCAAAAATTCTTAGAACTGACGACTCTTCTGTTCACTGAGGGAAGGGCTACTCACACATACTTGACCAAAACAAACCAGGTTGAGAGACTACAGAAAATGATGGTTCTTCACTAAAGAATCTGCTAGAATTTCAGCAACAAATAACTCGACCACATTTGAATTAAGAACCCTATTGTGTTAATAGGTGTCCTCATTAGCATTATTCTTTAGGCCTGGTATCTTATATTTAGTGAGTAATTAATTTTTTAAAATTTTAAAATAATTTCAAACTTACGGAAAAGCTGTAAAATAGTGTAAAAGAACCCTCATCTACACATCACCCAGGTGAGCCAATTGTTGATATTTTATACATTTGCTTTACTATTCCCTTTAGACATAGATTGACTTTTCTTCTGAACTATTTGAGAATTGACTTTTACTCCTAAGTACTTCCGTGTCTATTTCCTAAGACACAGAGTATACCCTTATCTAACCATAGTACAATTACCAAAATCATGAGATTTAAGATCTACATAATACTAGTACTTAACTGCAGATCTTATTCAAATCTTATGGGTTGTCCCAATAACGTATATTATAACAAAAAATATTTTTTGTATGGTTCAAGATCCAGCCCAGGATCACCACTGTATTTAGTTACCATGTCTCTTTAGTCTTTTTTTTTCTCTCTCTCTCTCTTTTTTTAGATGGAGTTTTGCTCTTGTTGCCCAGGCTGGAGTGCAATGGCGCAATCTTGACTCACAGAAACCTCCGCCTCCTGGGTTCAAGCGATTCTCCTGCCTCAGCCTCCCGAGTATATGGGATTACAGGCATGCGCCACCATGCCTGGCTAATTTTGTATTTTTAGTAGAGATATTTGCTAAACTTTCAAACTGGTATTACATTTAGTAGAATATTTTTAGTTTCACCATGTTGATCAGGCTGGTCTCATTCCTGACCTCAGGTGATCCACTTGTCTCGGCCTCCCAAAGTGTTGGGATTACAGGCGTGGGCCACTGCGCCTGGCCTCTTTTGTCTTTTTTAATGTGGACCAGTTTCTCAGCCTGTTGTGTCTTTCATGATATTAATGATTTTTTTTTTTTTTGAAGAGCACAAGACATTAATTTTAGAGAACATTCCCTAATTTGGATTTGTCTAATATATCCTTATGAATATATCCTCATAAGTAAATTCATGTTGTGCATTCTTTGAGCAGGAATATCACAGAAGTGATGTGTGCCCTTCTCAGTGCATCACATAAGAAGACACAAGATAGCTTTTTGCTCCATTATTTATGTGCATTTGGATTGATTGTTTAAGATGGGCCTACTAGTTACCTCCACTTTGTAATTACAAGTGATTTGTGAGGAAATACTTTGAGACTATGTAAATATCCCATAGCTCATCAAACTTTAATCTGCTAGTGGTGACCTTCATCGAGGATTCTTGCCTGAATCAGTTGATACTCTGGGTTACAAAATGATGATTTTTAAACTTTATCATTCATTAGTTGGCATTCTGCTATAAGAAAAAACCCTTTCCTTTTTATTTATTTACTTCTTTATTTATCTATCAGCCTATTTATTACAGATTCTTATATTATTCAATGGTTTCTAGTCTATTACTTATTTTAATACTCATTATTTATTTTGATACTCAAATTGTCCCAGATTTCATCAAATGCAGCCCGTTAAAGCCAACTTCTGTGCTCATTTGACATGCCCACATCTTTTTGGCTGGGCACAGCAGTTCACACCTGTGATCCCAGTAGTTTGGGAGGCCAGGGCGGGAGCATCACTAGAGCCCAAAAGTTCAGGACCAGCCTGGACAACCTAGCGAGATTCTGTCTCTACAAAAAATTTACAGATTAGCTGGACAAGGTGGCATGTGCCTATAGTCCCAGCTACTCGGGAGGCTGAGGAGTGCTTGAGCCCGGTAGGTTGAGGTTGCAATGGGCCGAGATCACACTACTGCACTCCAGCCTGGGCGACAGCAAGACCCTGTCTCAAAAAGTAAAAATAACAATTAAAAACTTATTTTTAAGTACTTCTTTACTTTCTGGCACAAAAAGATGTTCTAAGTTCTTTTTTGTTCTATCCCTACCCCAAGACTTTTCTTCAGAAAGTCCTGGTTCTTTTTAGTGGAAAGTGTTATTTCAGAATTAAGAGCTGGGTGGTATGTGTGAACATTACTATTGCAATAGAGATCATCTGGTATTTTTACAGTCAACCAATAATTTATTCCTAACCTAGGGAGGATTCCTTAGGACTGTATTTTCCAAAAACAAATAAAATATCTTACTCATAGGTTTCCAGATTATTTGGAGATTTTTCCACCAGATAACTGCTTGGTACATATCCTTCATGCCTGTTAAAAGGAAAATTAGTGTTTAGACCTACATAGAACTAAGTTTTACATCGTTTTATAGGTTTAATCCATTAAAAGTCACTTAAAGATTGGGAAATATCATATTATTTGGCATTTGCGATAAGACATTTTAAAATTTAGAATAAAAGAATTGGTAGGCCAGAGGCGGTGGCTCACGCCTGTAATCCCAGCACTTCTGGAGGCTGAGGCAAGTGGATCACAGGGTCAGGAGTTCGAGACCAGTCTGGCCAATATGGTGAAACCCTGTCTCTACTAAAACTACAAAAAAAAAAAAAAAAAAAAAATTAGCCGGGCATGGTGGTGCATGCCTGTAGCCACAGCTATTCGGGAGGCTGAGGCAGAAGAATAGCTTGAACCCAGGAGGCGGAGGTTGCAGTAAGCTGAGATCATGCCACTGCACTCCAGCCTGGGCAACAGAGCAAGACTCTATCTCAAAAAAAAAAAAAGGAACTGGTAAAACTAACAGCAACTTGCTGTCTGTTAAAGGCAGGTTGATTTCACTACTAAAATATAAAACATAATAGAAAAGAAGTGGCGATTTTACTTAAAAAGTTCTGTTTGCTGCTCTCCTCATTGTGAAATTTCCTCTACTGGAAAAAAAGATTAATATTCATTCTCTATTTTCTATAAGGAAACATTTTTGTGTGATAATCAACATTTTTTTCCACCTTAGTACTATCATTTTATAGTCAGGAAGCCAAAATAATTAAAATATAAAAGATGACTTTCCAACCACAGATTCTAAAAGACACTACCAGTTGGCATTGTAAGCTTTTTAATTTAAGGCCTCCCTAATTGAGCTTCTTCAGATATGAATGGTATAAACACAAGAAAAAAGGATAAAGCCAGGCTAGATTTGGGGATCGGGAGTCTCTTTTGAGCAAGAATTAATAATTGTGCATAAACAAAAAACATAATAAACAAAATAAGAATATCAAACTTCTTTACATTTATGTATAACTTTGTAGTTTTCAAAGCACTTTCACATTCGTTATCTCATTTAATACCACAAGGTGAAAATGGCATCCCTTCTGCTCTCTGGATCTCTGACTTTATATGTGTCAAATGAAGGGCTTAAATTAGATTATACTTAAAATCTAGTTTAAGTAGATACTCCATACTATGCCAATGTAAAAAGATGACTGATAGGCTGGGCGCAGTGGCTCACGCCTGTAATCCTAGTACTCTGGGAGGCTGAGGGGGGTGGATCACTTGAGCTCAGGAGTTTGAGACCAACCTGGGCAACATGGTGAAACGCTGTCTCTAGAAAATATAGAAAAATTAGCCGGGTGTGGTGGCATGCACCTGTAGTCTCAGCTGCTTGGGAGGCTGAGGCATGAGACTCATTTAACCTGGGTGGTGGCGGGTGGGGGCAGTGGTATGAAGGTTGCCATGAGCTGAGATCATGCCACTGCACCCTGGCCTGGGTCACAGAGCAAGACTCTGTCTCAAAAAGACAAACAAAACAAAACAAAACAAAAAAAGATGCCTGATAGTTTATTGCTCTTTATTCCATAACATGTTCTAATTTTCTTGTAATAAGGCCAATTTTCAATCTAGTGATTCTGTTTATGGGAAATGTGTAATCGGTGCACAGAGGTGTGAAGAGTGAAGAAATCAAGACCGGCGATGCCAAATACAGGATGATTATCTTATATTTCACTCCTCTGGCAGACGTTGCTAAGCAATCACGGCATAGTTTCTTTGCAGAATTGGACATCTGCCCTCAGAATCATCCTTCGCACAGTGCTCAAGGCAGTCATTCCGACTGAAGAAAGTTAGCTTATTCTGAAATTTGCCATCCCTTCTGTATCACTCTTGTAATCCCCTTAACTACATCTGGTGTTGCCATACTATACTTTTCGCATTATATTAATGGATCAAGTAATATTTTGCTTTTCAATAGAATATGCCACCCAAAGCTGGGCCATCTACACAAATGATAACTCTCATACTTGTATGTGGATATGTAGACTTCCCAAAGCTCTTTCACTTCCATCATCTCGTTGATTTTCTCAACACTGTGATATAGACAAAGCTGACATTATCATCTGCATTTTACAGTTCAGGAAATGGATTCACAGCGGAAAAGTGACTTGGTCATCTGTGAATGACATGGTCACACATATGACATGGTCATCTGTGAATCCTCAGCTACATATGACAAGAGTAGCTGATAAAGTCCGAGTCCTCTGTCTCCCCATCTTGTGTACTTTCCACTATACCACACTATCACAAAGCAAACTGGGGAAATTCCATAATGCTGACTGGCTGCTGGGGTGTCCTCTTTGATGCCCTTTGAAGTGCATCGTTAAGCCTTTCCACAGCTCACCAAATGAAGGGTTTAACTATCATTTGGGGAAGTAAGACCTAGAAGAAATTTCCTGGTACATTAGGTGTGCTAAATATGGTCAGTTGATTGAACTAATGAATTTCTAAGTCCGTTTGGTGTTTGTAAACCCTGTAGACAGCCTTGAACCTATTTCAGATATGGGCCTCTCTATAATGGACAAAGAGAAGGTGATGTGACCAGCCTTAATTGTCTTCATGAATCAACTAAAGAGGGAGGTTCCAGGTGAGGGGAGTTGGAGTCTGTTCTTAGCTAGCAAACTACACTGCCTCTCAAACCATTGTTCTGAATCTCGTCACCTTTTACCCTATCTCACTTCTGTCTTTTCTCCCCCTGCAATGGGGTTGATAAGCCTACCTAAAGAGGAAGCACCTTGGTGTATGTAAAAGGTAAAGCCTTATCCTTAAAGATATTTGTGTCCCTCTTTTGTTTTTTTTAACCCATCAGATTGGCTTTTTTAAAAAAGTTCAATGATACCCAGTCTTGGCACTTCCATAACTCCGTTAGCAGGAATGTAAATTTGGCAAGCTTTGTGAGGAAATTACATGGCAAAATTAAGATATCACATACTCTGACTCAACTGTTGCACAGTTAGAAATGTGACATATAGGCCAGGCCTGGTGGCTCATGCCTGTAATCCCAACTACTTTGGGAGACCAAAGAAGGAGAATTGCTTGAATACAGTGGTTTGAGACAAGCCCAGGCAACACAATGAGACCCCACTTCTACAAAAAATTTAAAAATTATCTGGGCATGGTGGTGTGTGCCTACAGTCTCAACCACGCAGGGGTCTGAGGTGGGAGGATCACTGGAGCCTGAGAGGTCAAGGCTGCAGTGAACTGTGAGAGTGCCACTGCACTCCAACCTGGTTGATAGAGCAAGACCCTGTCTCAAAAAAAAAAAAAAAAAAAAAGAAAAGAAAAGAAAAAGTAATGCTTTTTATATATATATATATATTTTTTTCCAAAGATGGCCAAGATACATGAATACAAGATCTTCATTAAAGCCTTGTTTGAAACAGCAGAGGAAACAAATAAACTGGCAACTAAATGTCCCACCATAGAGGGTTATTTAAACACTTATAATATAATCATACATTCTAATATTGTGCAATTATTATTATTTTTTTTTGAGATGGATTCTTGCTCTGTTGCCCAGGCTGGAGTGCAGTGGTGCGATCTTGGCTCACTGCAACCTCCACCTCCCAGGTTCAAGCAATTCTCCTGCCTCACCCTCCCGAGTAGCTGGAATCACAGGCTCCTGCCACCACACCCAGCTAATTTTTTGTATTTTTAGTAGAGATGGGGTTTCACCGTGTTGGCCAGGTTGGTCTCGAACTCCTGACGTCAGGTAATCAGCCTGCCTTGGCCTCCCAAAGTGTTGGGATTACAGGCGTGAGCCACTGCACCCGGCCTATGCAACTATTTAAAAAATGAGGTAGATTTGCATGTACTGGTATGAAAAGATCTTCAGTGTGTATTAATATCATTAAAAATTAAAAGCAAGATGCAGAACAGAATGGATCAACTTGGTACAAGCGAAAAAAGGATGCATTTGCATAGGTATAACTTTTGTTTATGATACACAAGAAGGTATTAATAGTGATCTTTTTTTTTTTTTTTTTTGAGACAGAGTCTTGCTCTGTCACTCAGGCTGGAGTGAAGTGGCACCATCTCGACCCACTGCAACCTCTCCCTCTTGGGTTCAAGTGATTTCCATGCTTCAGCCAGTGGAGTAGCTGGGATTACAGGCGTGCACCACCACACCTGGCTAATTTTTGTGTTTTTAGTAGAGACAGGGTTTTACCACATTGGCCAGGCTGGTCTCAAACTCCTGGCCTCAAGTGATCCACTCGCCTTGGCCTCCCAAACTGCTGGGATTAGAGGCGTGAGCCACCGTGCCCAGCCGAATAGTGATTACTTTTGGACTTGATGCGGGGGCAAATGGAGGGTGGCTTATTTTTTATGTCTATTTCTCTCTACTGTTAGTTAAGTAAAATGTTGACATAAATGATCCATATGTTGCAATGACAGTTTTCTTTTTTATATTTTAAAATTAATAATAACCTCATACTTTGAAAACATTTAAACCCTTAATATTAAGATACAAAGATGTTCGTTGCAGTGTTGTTAATATTTGCAAAATATTGGAAATCACGTAAGTGTTCAACAAGGGAATTTGCTAATTTAGAGTACATTTATGGCTGGATTGATGCAACCATTGAACTCATATTCTGGAAAATATTCCAGAGCATGGGTTTATACATCTGCTATATTAAGAGAAAAAAAAAAAACCTTAAAAGGCAGTGTGAATCTCATGCTCGGTATTTTTTTCATTCAAAAGTTGCATAGTGGGAAAGTGGTATTTGTACAATCTTATTTTCTCCCTGAGTCAAGTGGATGGCTAGTTCAATGACTGCGATTGTAACTAAATCTTTAGTATCTTCTTTCTGATGCATCCTAACATAATTATCAATCTGTACCATCTCTACACACACCTTTTCTTTCCACCAAAAATAAGTGCTTTCTAATGGGATGTACCTTCAGCCTCACTTAACACTCAAGAACAATAACACTTTACAGAATACAATGTCAAGCTCCCAAATTGTAGATGTCAGTGGAAAAATCCAGGGTTTTTTTTGAGATGAGTTTGGGTCTGGAATGCGTGAGATGGGGTGCAGGGAGCAAGCATAGCAAGTGACTGCCTCAGAGTTACTTCTTGAGAAGAGGAAAAACGAGCCTCAACTACTTCCTCTTCCTCCCTCTTCCTCCTGCCTCTGCTCTCCTCTCCCACCTCAGTGCTGCGGTCACGCTGCGGGAGATAGGACAAATCATCCTGGTATTTTATTTGTTCGCACCACACCTCAAACAGAGGGACAGCAGCCACGAAGATGCCTTACCCATTCCTGTCCTGGACTCTCCACCAGTGAATCTCAGAACTGTCCAGCAGGCAGTACTCTTCGTTGCGCCGCAGTGCGAGTTCCTGAGGATCATTGGTTTGGTAGTCATACAAGGCAATGACCACAGTTTCTTCAGGTTCCCAAAGTGGTCGCTGGGGAAGAGAGACAACAAAACCAAGCAAAGACATAAAAAAGGAGGGAAAATGCCTCCTTTCATCGGGGTGTCTGGGGAGACAATCTGCCTTCCTCTGGTTGACTTTCTTTATGAGTTAGAGTTACGGCACTGAACATGGCAAAAAGACATCAGTGCTTGGAATTAATCACATTGCTCATTCTATGAGGTAAATTCTGACCACAGTGAATTCCAAGCAGCCACATGATTTTCACAAAAGTCTGCTGGTTTCTTTATCCGCACTATGTTATATGCGGCAGCCTCTCTGCCGGATGCATCATGCCCTTGGCAAAGGAGATACAGTCAACATGAAATCTTTCAGTTTGTGCTTTATTGATATGATTTGTGGGTTTATCCAGATCTACAGAATCATAGGTTATTGGAGCTGGAATTCCTCTAACAGATCATTTAATACACTTTTTCATTTAGGATGAGGAAACTGAGGCCCAGATAAGAGAAATGGACCTGGCCAATCTACCACTTGAATTAGCCCTAAGACTCTCTCTACTCTAGCACCTGTCTCCCTTCCTTCTCCAATGGGCTCTATTGCTGATGTCTCTATTCCTCAGTCCCTTTCTTAGGATTACATATTGAGGACATGAAGAAAAGACCACAAAGCACACAGTTGCCAGAGTTCAGGATGGGCATGCCTACTATGGGTTAGCAGACTTTGTGAGAGTAAATGTGCGGAAAGATTGAGTTCCTCACTAGAATGTGATTTAGTGTTAGGAAGTCACAAGTTCTCTGAGTACATTGAAGCATTTGGTGGCATAAAAATACTGGAGCTGAAAAAAAAGTCTCATCATACTGATGTAGTATGTTATCTCAACTGAGCCCAGATCGGATTTTTTTTTTTTTAAATAGAGACAAGATCTCACTATGTTGCCCAGGCTGGTCTCAAACTCCTGGGCTCAAGTGACCCTCCTGCCTTGGCCTCCCAAAGTCCTGGGAGTACAGGCATGAGCCACTGTGCCCGGCTGCAGATTGGAATTTGAAATCTAGATATTTGTGGAGCTTGTGAGGATGTGTAAATGGGATGCTACAGAAAAGAGTGGATGTCCTGAGGCTTTTGCTCTAAGAGCTCATGGAGGGAGGAATAGTGTTCAAGGATGCTTGAAGAAGATGAAGGAGAGCTATGGCATTCATCCCACTGTAGGTCAACTCATTGGTTAATATCTGTGAAGAGAAAGATCAGAGCACGGTCCTCAAATTATGATGGTACCTTTCTGCAGGAGGCACACTGGACATGTATTTTTTTTTTCTAACAATCATGCAAGCTTGGAATATGGGGATTATTTTGAATATCACAAAGTTTGAGGTATGCTATAGGCCTTTAATGGGTGATGGTCAAGAATGCAAAATGCTCTGTAGAGTCCCACATTCCACACAACTTTTGAATATCCTTGTAAACATTCACGTGATGAGAAACCAGCTTATACAATAATTATATAAGAACATCCTGAGCCTAGATCCTATCCGTACCCTATCCAAAGTACTGGATTTCCCAAGAATGCAACTACCTTGTACTTTGAGGGAAGACTATACTTTGGTTCAGAAGTTTACCAAGAGTTGTTCATCATTTTGGAAAATTATATCACAGGGGTAACGCTGTAGTTGAGTCCCAATGCCACAATTTTTATCAGTTGCATTTGAGATGTCAAATCCAACGGGATCCTACCTACACGTGCAAGAAAATGACTATTCCATTCTGTCTTCCAGTGCAGTCATGCCCCAATATTTATACAGAAACACATACTTTATTTTATTTTTTTAATTTTTATTTATTTTTGAAATGGAAATTTTGTTATATATATTATTTTTCCTTCCTTCTAAGTATTACAGTTAGAACATTTATTGATTTTTTTTAAAAAAGTATGTGTAATACAAAAGTTAGCCAGGTGTGGTGGCACATGCCTGTAGCCCCAGCAGCTGTGGAGTCTGAGGAGGGAGGATGGCTTGGACCCAAGAGACAGAAGGTGCAGTGAGCTATGATTGCACCACTGCACTCCAGCATGGGCAACAGAGTGAGGCCCTGTCTCAAAACAACAACAACAAAAATTAATTAAGTACTTTAATTAAAAAAAATATGTATTCATATGGTATATTATTTATGAATTTCTTTTCAGGATAACAAAAGGAGCCTTACAAAATATCCATCATTAAAAGGCAGTATTGAGTCTGATAAGGTTGGGAACCATTATCTGAGTGAGAAAATCAAGGGATGGCATTTGGAGAAACTGAGTCTGTGGGCTCAGGAAGGGTTGTTTGGGAGCCTCCATGATGTGGTGAGGCACGAAGGGAATGAGGATCCTGTCTCCTGGCCACTCTGCTACAGGCCTCAGCATAACCTGACCCCCCAGGACCTCTGCTGGTCCCAGGTGGGAAGAGCTCCACTGGGCTGAGGGGCCCTCACAGGGAGTCCAGGTAGCAGTGGCAGGGATAGGGTGCCTTAGTAGGCAGCCAGCGAAAAAGGACACATGCAGACACATTCTAGTGGCCCCTCAGCAAGCCCTGGGTTGACTGGGAGGGACTGTAAGAGGAAGAGTTGAGTTCCCATGGATGCAGGGGGCCAAGAGGAATTGGAATTTGGACTTCAATGTGAAATACGACCTGTTTGTATCCATAGGCAAGAGAGGCCTGGGATTGTCCTTCACTCTGACCATGGATATTCTCCATCTTGAACAAAATAGCCATCCCCCGACCCCGGAGGACTGGCCCTGCTCACAGCGTTTTTCACATAGAGCATGAGACCTGTTGGCTCAGACTAGATTAAAAACATAGTTTCTCTGTATGACAATCTGAGATGTCATTACCACTCAGGGAGCAGAACGAGAAGGTGAGGAGAGAAATGACTCCAAGTGGCTCAGATAAGAGAATCGTTGCATCGGATTTAGACATGCAGTTGAAACTAGAACAATGATTCCAAAACCCTTGTGGTCAGAACACTCAAAACAGTATCCACGATACTCCTCCAAGAAGGCTGAAAAGCCAAATGGCAGAGTGCAGGGAGAGAAGGATCAGCAGTGTATTCTGGCTTTCACCTTCATTGATACCAAAAACAAAGACACAAGAGCAGCCTGGCTTAAGATGAGAGGTGTGGGTTTAGGCGGGACTGTTGAGGGAACCATCTGCAAGGGAGGGCAGTAGGATTCCGAATCAGGCCTTCAAGGGGGATGGTGAAATAGTCTTCAGAAGGTCAGTGAAAGAAAAGGAGAGAGAGCTCATTCTCTGCTACAGTTTCAGTTTCTTTTCTGTTGTGAGGGAGTAGGCTGATGACAGATCTAAACACCAGGCTGGAGCTTTGAGGATTTAGAGCTTCCTTTATGGGGACGCTGCCAGTTTTGAAATGTCACCATGTTGGCTGAAGGGAAAAAAGACAGAGCTCATTCTTCAGGAAGAAGCATGAGGAAACGGAATCAGTAAACTCTGGTTAAAGAATTTGCTCTGGAATGAAGAGCAAGTACTCAAATGTGGGTATTGGTCGGGCACAGTGGCTCACGCCTGTAATTTCAGCACTTTGCGAGGTCGAGGTGGGTTGATCGCCTGAGGTCAGGAGCTCAAGACCTGCCTGGCCAACAATGCTAAAACTCCGTCTCTATTAAAAATACAAAAATTAGCTGGGCGTGATGGTGAGCGCCTGTAATCCCAGCTACTCAGGAGGCTGAGGCAGGAGAATTGTTTGAACCTGGGAGGTGGAGGTTGCAGTGAGCCGAGACTGTGCCATTGCACTCCAGCCTGGGTGATAAGAGCAGGATTCCATCTCAAAAAAAAAAAAAGTGGATATTGGTGTTAATATTATCATAAGGTCAGGGCCATATCCCTTACCTAAAGGTCATGATCCTTTCTCCCATCTCTCTCTTTTTTTTTTTTTTTCATCTCCTTAACCAAATAAGCTGCCCTAGAGTAGGTACTGTGGTATCTAAGACTTGTAAGTCAGTGTATTATAGATCAGTGAGGAGGTTTATTAAAATGCAGATTCCTGGGCTCCTCCCCCAGCGTTTTGGACACAGCAGGTCTGGGGGTGGGGTCTAAGAATTTGTATTTCTAACATGCTCCCAGGTGATACAGATGCTTCTGGTCCATGGGCTATACTTTGAGAACCACCACTCGAGTTAAAGACCACCACGCCAGAAACCTTGCATCCTACTAAGCTGCTAAATGGCCTTGGAAAAGCCTTAAGACCTCCCTTGGGATTTGATTTCCCAAGCTTTACAATGAGAATAAAACTAAAACCCTCTGAAGTGGATAGAACAGACAGTAAGTTTTAAAATAGATAATAAAGGGGTTGAAGTGCTTTGAAAAATATAAAATACCAACAAATGTATGTCTCCAAAATGCTTGCATAGAGTGAGTATGCACCCTTTTTTTTTTTTTTCTGGAGACAGGGTCTTGCTCTATCACGCGGGTTGAAGTGCAGTGGCACACAGTCATGGCTCACTGCAGTCTCGACCTCCTGGGCGCAAGTGATCCTCCTACCTCAGCCTGCTGAGTAGCTGGGACCACAGGCGTGCACCACCACACCAGCTAATTTTTAAAATTTTTTTCTAGAGATGGGGGTCTCACTTTGTTGTCCAGGCTGGTCTCGAACTCCTGCGCTCAAGCAATCCTCCCACTTTGGCCTCCCAAAATGCTGGGATTACAAATGTGAGCCACCATGCCAGCCACACTTTTATAGAGAGTGCGCTGCTACTATACTCCAAAGTGGTCAGGTGAATGGCCACCCAGTTTGATATCAGTATTTGTTGAATAAATAAAGTGACATGGATATTTAGCAGCTGAATGGTTCTTTAAGGGGACAGACCCCCAAGTCAGTTGAAGCCCAAAAATACCCAATGTGTTGAGTTTCGCTGAATCGTGACAGCCTGCTGCATGCATCCAGGGTTTGAAAAATATGGGCAGAGGGGAACATGAAATAGGAACATGCCAATCAGGTAGCTTGTGGGCCGACCTGCACCCAGAGCTACGGCTCTCACTCACCCTGTTGTCTTCAGGAGTAGGAGGAAGAGGCTTCTTTGAAGCTGAAAAGAGAAAAACAGGAAAAGAAAAAATGAGCATGAAAACCAATGGACCCAACCGGAAGTGAGCAGCCAGGGGGCTTTTCTGAGAAAAAGGGCCCAGGGAAAACAACAGAAGAAAGGGGGCCAGAAGGAGCAATAAGACACAGTGAAACCCGACTTGGCTTTGTCAGAAGCTGTCTTTTATCTCCTTGGGCCTGCTGGTTTTGGATTCTCTTTTCTAGTAGACACCAGAAGCTTCCAGAAGTCCATATTCAGGGACCCTGTCTCTCTGTATTCCCAGGAAAAGCCTGAGAGTGGGGTTAGACTTGCACCCTTCCCTGTGGGCATAGAGACTTCTGGGAATGTCTCTGCCACCTGCTAAACTCAGGAGTGGGAATTGGTGACTCAGGGGGACAGTGACTCACTAGCTTCCTGACTCAGTTGTGAGCTTGAGGAGGGGGTGGCTAAGGTGGGAGGTCATTGTGCTGCTTTTTGAGTGGGCTGGAATCCACTTTTAGTTGCCTTAAGGCATCTGAATATGTGTTATTTCTGCTTCTTTCAAACTATACCAACCCAGCATCTCTCTGTCTTTGTCTTTCTGCTTATCTCTGTTTCCATGTCTCCCTCTGTTTAGCTCTCCTCTCTCTTCTCTCTTTCCTCCTTTCTCTTCTCTTCTCTCTCTTTCTCTTGCCCTCTCTCCTTCCTCTCATTTCTTCATACTCGTCTCTCACTATTTCTCCTTTGTAGCTCTGCAAAGGCCATTCCTGGACTCAATGAATCAAAGGTGTGTGGCTGTGTCTGGGGCTCTCTGTGGTACGGGAGGCACTGCACAGGCTTCAGGCTAATACAAAGACATCCTTAATAATGAGAGATGAGAAGAGAATGGGCTGCATAGGTAGGTGATGAGTTCCTCATTTCTGTAGGAGGTTGACTTGAAGTTGGACAGCCCACATCAGGGATACAGTAGAGGAGAGTCACACATTGACACTGGAGTCCAGCCCCGTGCAGACTTGGCAAGAAACAGTAGGCTGGGGTAGTGACCTGGGTATGCGATGACCAGAGAAGAAGGAAAACCCCTATAATAGGAAGCATGGCTCCCATTTAGAACTCAACTTGGAGCTGGGAGACTGGTGTTCTAACTCTGGCTTCACCAATACTAGCTGTGAACCTTGGCCACTTCCATCCCTGGATATTCTATGACTGGTGTCTCTTTCTTCTTCCTCTGGCCTTGCTTTTCCCTTCCTTCCTTTCCATCTGTGTGGGGTTGGTATGTGGAGAGATCAGGGCCAGTTCTGGTTGAAGACATGGGTGTTACTATGGGTTGGGTGTGGCTGGGTCTGTTTTTACTCAACCGAGTCTGCTGCTTCCCAAACACACACAAGTTCTGAGGCTATATCTCGGCCTTAGATTCTTTCAACCACCAATAAGGAAGACAAGTAGACACAATTATCATTTATCGAGAACTCTGTATATGTTGGCAGCTGTACTGCTTTCCACAACACCATTGAATCTCCCAGCCTTACACGTAGCTACCTATTATCATTATCCCCATTTTGCAGGTGAGGAAATGCACTTAGAGGCTCAGAGGGGTTATCCAAAGCCCAGTGCTCATAGACCTGCACTGGCAATGTGCTCGGTACCAGGAATCCTGTGAGCCTTCACCCAGGGAGGTGACCATGAGCTGTATTCACAGTGCAGTGTGTTTCTTGAAAACTCTAGTCTCAACTGTGTAAAACTCGGATCCACGAAGTTATTTAACCAAATCAGAAGAAGGTAGAGTGAGGAGATGCTCAAGGGGGAGACAGCAATGGGTTACAATGCAAAAGGAAAACCATTAGCAGAGTGACTGCACGACACCCACAGCAGGACCCCAAAAGTGCTCAGGCCCTGGTTTCACATGGGGAGCAGCTCAGCATGACCAGCCCTCCTGCACTGGAGTTCTGGTGAGTCATTCAGATGTTCCTAGCACCTCAGTCACATGTGTATCACTTGGAGGAGGGAAATACTGTGCGCCCCAAAGAGGAATAGCTGCAGCATGCATGGTGCAAACTACAGAATGGAAATACTGAGTCAAAGAATTTCAGAATTGGAAAGGGGCTTAGATATTATTTCATCCTAAGCCCCTCAGAACTCCTTGCTATTTTTGAGATGAGGACACTGGGGCCCTTTGATGGCTAAGTCACTCATCTGAGGGCCAGAGCAAGGCATTCGCAGAAGTTTGGAGACCAGATCCCTGACTTTGGAAAGGGCTTTCACTCACTGAGGTAAGCCCATGCCATTCTGTTATTACGGTGGAGCCCATCCATAGAAAATTTTCCATTTCTTTTTTATTAAATATTGGCCCACATGAATATGGTCACAGGACTAATGTGGAGGATCACTTGAATATTTACCAATTTCTAAAACTTATTAAGTATTATTCTTCTGGGCCCAGGGATGGATTACATTGGAGGGCTTTTTTCCCCAAGACGCAGGGTGAAAAGTGGTGGTTTTTAAAGTGGTAATGAGAGGGGCTATGAATCAGGAAGCCACAGAAAACCGAGCCATGTGTTACATCCGCCTTGGGTTGCCAATTTTCAGTATTAAGTTTTAGTGCACAAAAGGAAATGATAAATGAGAAGGAGAAACTATGGCAAAAGAGGTTGAGAAGGGAGGAACATGGAAGGAGAACAATCCACACGGTCCATCATTCCTATGCAACAATGGAATTTGCAGAGCACTTCCAGCAGTGTGACCTGGAGCATACTGAATTGCTCAAGGCAGCCCATTCCCTTAACATGACACCATCTACCCCAGATGGTTGAGAGGAACAAGAGCATAATGAATGTGAAATGCATTCGAGTGGAGTTGTACACAACTGGAGGTTAAGGTTCGAAAGTCATTACTAAAATCCCGTTGCAGCCCAGTCCCCCGGACCTGAGCCTTTAATGTCAAAGACAAAGAAATAGCTTTTTTTGTTTTCACTTTGCATTTAGACTGTGGCCTTCTCCTTTCCGAGATTGTGGAGGTTAAGGGCAAGTTTGAAGAGGAGGCAAGGAGAAACCACAGAGTAAAAAGTAAAAGAAAAAAAAAGTTCCTCTCACCTTTAAGGCTATAGAGTTGAATTTGTATAATTAAATATATATGTGATATGATGCCACTGTGAGAAATAAATATTTTATATCTCTTAAGGCTGCCTCTGTAATTTAAGACTTAAATAGACCATGCCATTCAAATGCAGGTTATAGCAGGGTTCCTCAAACTGTACTGTGCACATACGTCTCCTGGGATCTTGTTAAAATGAAAATTCTGATCTAGTAGGTCATGAGTGGGGCCAGATCATTTGCATTTCTAACTAGCTCCTAGGAGATGTTGATGCTGCTGGTCCAAAGAACACACTTTAAGTGGTCAGGAGCTATAAAGACATCAGCTTTGAGATGGAAGCACCAACAGACTGGTAGAAAACACAGATGATTCCTCTTGGAAAATTCTGAAAATGTAGAATTTTGCATTCCATTCCTGATACCCTCAATGATTGAAGGCCAAAAGCTTTTACCTTTCTATGGTCATTTCACAGAGTAGAGGGAATTCCCAGTCTCTTACCGTTCTTGGTTGGATCATATTGGGCACAGCCTGCTGCAAGCTTCTCCAGCTGAGAACAGCACCTCCACTTCCCATCCATCCAGAAATTAGGATGATATTTAGGCACCAGACTGTTATTATTCCTCGTTTCTGAAATAGGTTGGCACCAACAGAAGAGTTATTTCCAGGTCAGTCTATCAAGGGCTACCAATTTTATACCATCTCGAGTTTAGACCTGGCTAAGTGAGCCTGAATGAGTATTGTCCAGACCACTCAGAAGCATGGGTTGACCTGAGCACATAAATGCACTGTGCTATTTACTGGGGTAGTTCATGTTACATTTAGGCATCAGCACATCTAGGCTCACATCCGGCTCTGCCTTGCATTAGTTGTGTGTTCTTAGGTTGGGCAAACCCTCATCTGAGCCAATGAGATTGTTAAACACTGGGCTCTACAAAAGTGCCTTTAAGGGTAATGAGAAGGTTGAGAAGGTGGAATCACCATCCCTCCAACTCTCCTACCTTTAACCACAGCAACTTTGGTTTTTTCCCTTGTAGGTTTGTGGCTTTGAAGTAAGATTTTGGTTGGAGAAAAAGGGGGGCTCTGCTACTGAAACAAATACATACATAAGGCACAGAACAGTGTTGGGTGTAGTGGCTTATGCTTGTAATCCCAGTTCTTTGGGAGGCCAAGGCAAGAGGATCTCTTAAGTTGGAGATTAGCCTAGGCAATATAGTGAGACCCCTTCTCTACCAAAAAAAAAAAAAAGAAAAGAAAAAAGTTAGCTGGGCACGGTGTCACACACCTGTAGTCCCAGCTTCTCAGGAGGCTGAGGTGGGAGGATCACTTGAGCCCAATAGGTCGAGGCTGCAATGAGCCATGCTCGTGCCACTGCACTCCAGCATGGGTAACAGAGTGAGACCCTGTCTGATATAGTTTGGCTCTGTGTTCCCACCCAAATCTCATCTTGAATTGTAATCTCCATAATTCCTACGTGTTGAGGGAGAGACCAGGTGGTGGTAACTGGATCATGGGGATATTTTCCCCCATGTTGTTCTTGTGATAGTAAGTGAGTTCTCATGAGACCTGATGGTTTTATAAGCATTGGGCAAGTTCCTCCTTCTGTCATTCTCTCTCCTGCCACCTTGTGAATAAGGTGACTGCCTCCCCTTTACCTTCCACCATGATTGTAAGTTTCCTGAGGCCTCTCAGCCATACAGAACTGTGAGTCAATTAAACCTCTTTTCATTATACATTACCCACTCTTGGGCATATCTTTATGGCAGTGTGAAAATGGACTAATACATTGTCTCCTTGAATAAATAAATAAACAAACCACAGAACTAGATAGCTAATCTCTAATGTTCCTTCCAATTTTAACATCCTGTGTATGAAATCCCTTCACAGAGGGCAAAAAGCCAATGATCATAGCTGGGGCCCTTTTGATTACTTTTTTTTCTTCCTTTTTTTGGTGGGGTAAGACCAGGGTCTTGCTGGTTACCCAGGCTCGGCTCACTTGGCTCACTGCAGCCTTGACCTCCCAGGCTCAGATGATTCTCCCACCTCAGCCTCCCGGGTAGCTCAGAGCACAGGCCTGTGCCACCATGCCTGGCTAATGTTTTTATTTTTAGTAGAGATGAGATCTCACTATGTTACCCGGGCTGAAGTGCAGTGGCATGAGCATGGCTCATCGTAGCATTGGACTCCTGAGTCCAAGTGATCCTCCCACCTTGGCCTCCCAAAGTGCTGGGATTACAGGTGTTAGCCACTGCAGCCAGCCCATTTTGATTACTTCTTACTTTTGTGTTTGCTCTATGTCCCATGACTGTTAGAACTGTGAGCCCTTTCCCATTTACCCAGCACTTGTCTGCTCATAACTCATTTGAGGCTCACAACAATCTTGGGATAAGATACACCTTGTATTTCTATTCTCATTTTTTTTTCAGATAGAGGAATTGCAACTTCAGAGATAACAAATAGTTTGCTTATCCTTAGTCCTCATAGTTTCACAGAGGCAGATTAGTGTTTGAATCCAGATCTTCTGACACATCCAGTGCTTCAGGCTAAAGAACAATAATGGTAACATTGATCGAGTGCTTTCTTTGGGATGGGTATTGTCCTAAGTCCTCAATCATTCAGTTCTCACAACAGCTCCACGACTGTTTTTAGTCCAAATTTATAGAGACACACGAAGGTCAAGGAATTTACCCAGGGTCACATGCTAATCATTGGCAGAGCTGGGATTTTCACTTTCATGCCTGGCTCCATATCCCATGTGCTTAAACACTACTGCCTCTAACTGTGCCGTTAGGAAGGTAAGGCTTAAGAAATACCCTTACCAATGGTCTGAAACGCTTGAAAGCTAGCTCATATTTATTGCGTGCTGTCTATGGGCCAACCTAGTTCCCAGGACTTTGCTCACATCAGCTCCAAAGGCAGGTGCTGTTATCCCTTCCTTTTCTCCCTTTTAAATAAATGGGAAACTGAAGCACAGGCAATTAAGGAACTCGCCCAAGTGTACATAGCAAGTGACAGACTGGGATTTAAACCCAGGTCATTTCACACTAGGGCCTATGCTCTGCTTCTTCATACTATACGAGGAGTTGGCAAACTTGTTCTTAAAAGGCCAGACAGTAAATATTTTAGGTTTTACCGACCATGAGACAAAATCAAGGGTCTTATGTAGGTACTTATTTAACTATTTGAAATGAGTTATATACAAATATTGCTCAGAGCCTGACAAGAACAGACAGCAGGCTGGATTTGGTCAGCCCTGAATGATACCAGTTATTGCCTCCTGGGCCCGGAATGAAACCGTGGAAACTTCCACTAACCCCAAAAGGGAAACCAGCCATCAGCTGCTCTCACACCACAGTCTATTCTATTGTGGAACCCAACCCTACTATAGGATCAAGGGTGTCAGTGATTCAATGGCAAAGGAGTTTAATTACCTTCTTTAAGGGCCAGCACCCAGCGCTGCCGGCTCTCACGATCTGGAGCAAACACATATAGGAGGTAGTTGTCATGCATGACCTGGAGACACACACAGAGTCCAAGGTGAGCAGTGTGCATGGAGATAGCTGACTGACAGCAGACCTACTGAGCTGAGAGTGGGGTCTCGGGTGTTTATCGTCACATAGGCAAACATTTGGGTAATTAGGGGGCCAGTATCCTTTTCATCCAGATGTTTGGGTGCTACGAAAACACAGGGTAAGCAGTTTCGGCTGCTTGTCTCAGATTCCATGCCCCAAGAGAGCAATCGCTAACTAAAACAGCAGGAGAAAGTTCTCCTCTTGACTAGAAAGCACATTTATTTCTCATCTTAAGTTTTTAGTGATTAAAAAAAATATTTCTGGCACATGAAAGAAAAAGATATTATATGACAAATGTGTAATGAGAGTTTTGAAAACTTCTTATTTTGAAATAGTTTAAGATTCACAAGAAGTTCCAGAAATAGTACAGAGTTCCTGTGTACTTTTCACCTACTTTTCTCCACTGATGACATCTTACATAACCACAGCACATTTTTCAAAACCAAGAGACTGTCATTGGTATAATACTTTAACTAAACTGCAGTCTTCTTTATATTTCACCACTTTTTTAGGCACTCATTATCATTGGGACTTTGAACAACTGAAAAAAACATGCTATTCCTTTTATTTTCAGTCCTCAAAATTCCAACTCATGAGGGTCACTTTTCCAGTAGGAAAAAAGTTCTTTTCTATGCCACGTTAAATATATACTCATCCCTCAGGTTGGTAAGCAAGAATGGTACCCTGAAATGTGCAAGGAGATATCCATGCCTTTGAAGCTAGAAGTGCCAAGATTCATACATAAGGTAAGGACTTTAAAGATACCCTCCACTAACTCTGTTCAGTAGAATTTTGGGAGGCCGAGGCGGGTCGATCATGAGATCCGGAGTTTGAGACCAGTCTGACCAACATGGTGAAACCCCGCCTCTACTAAAAATACAAAAATTAGCCAGGCGTGGTGGCACGTGCCCATAGTCCCAGCTACTCAGGAGGCTGAGGCAGGAGAATCACTTGAACTGGGGAGGCAGAGGTTACAGTGAGCCAGGATTGCGCCACTGCACTCCAGTCTGGGCAACAGAGTGAGACTCTGTCTCAAAAAAAAAAGAACTTTCCGCAGTGATAGGAGCATTCTATAGCCAGTGCTGTTTCAGTATAGCGGCTGCCAGCCATGTCCAGTTATTGAACATGTGAAATGTGCCCAGTGTGACTAAGAAGCAGAATTTTTAATATCATTTAATACATTTAAATGTGAACATGCTTGTGTGGCTAGTGGCTACTGTACTAGACAGTGCATTTCCAGATAATCCTCAGATTATAAAATCTGAATCTTTGTGCCTCAGAATCTCCAAGCAATTCATACTCAGCAATTGCAATATGTTGCTTCAAATCATGAGTAAACTGCACTTAAAGCACGTTAGGTTTGGGGCCCCGATAGCAGCTTTATTTCTTTCCTCACTAATTAGGCCTTCCCTTGAGGAAGAGAAGACATGAGGGAAAGGGGTATGAGGAATAACCACCTTTTTAAGATTTTGTGCTTAATGTGTGTTCAGTAAGTGAAAGAATTAACAAATAAATGTCATTGATTGAAGGAACACATATGTTTCCTAATGGGATTTGTCTAAGTTCTAACCTTGGAGCAGAGAGTCATCCCTGTCCACCCTCTCTCACAGTGACTGAGGCCTTTTGTTTTGTTTTGTTTTGTTTTTCTGATGGAGTCTCACTCTGTTACCCAGGCTGGAGTGAATGGCGCGATCTCAGCTCACTGCAACCACTGCCTCCTTCAAATGATTCTCCTGTCTCAGCCTCCCGAGTAGCTGGGATAACAGGCACCCACCAGGACGCCCAGCTAACTTTTTGTGTTTTTAGTAGAGACGGGGTTTCACCATGTTGGCCAGGCTGGTCTCGAACTCCTGACCTCGTGATTTGCCTGCCTCGGCCTCCCAAAGTGCTGGGATTACAGGCGCGAGCCACTGCACCTGCACGTGACTGAGGATTTTAACCGCGGTCCAGGAAATGGGGAACTACCCACCCGATGGACTTACCTGAAACGGGTATTTATAGTGGCATGGGATGCTGATGTCACTTTTCACAATCTCGACACATTTGATTCGGGACAGCTCAATGGACCCCTTCAGCGTGCGCTTCTTCTGTGGGGAGACAAGCACATCCCATTCATGTAAGAGAGAAGACAATATTTTTGTCCAGATTGCTCCAGAAATCTACTACTAGATAAGATCCACTGAGTTTTTAACAAATTCCAACCCTCCAAACCAAATATCCAAAACTGCCTCTTGGCCCTAAGTGTGGGATAAACACTCTGAGCAGACTGCTGGGAAAACATGCCTTCAGAGTTTTCTGCTTGGTGACAGGCTTCCACTCATTGAGACACTGGGTCATGTACCCCACTGCCCTTGTGACAAATGGCAGCATCGGCAGAACTCGTAGCTGAGATGCGTAGAGAAATCCATGGACACATATGTGACAATTTTCTCTTCTCCGTGTCTATCCATGACCATATTAGCATAGTAATTGAGCTGGGGCCTGACCTGGATTGTGGTGCATACCCCTAGCGGCACCTTTTTTTTTTTTTCTGCCTCTGGCTTCTCCATGTCCTTTAATTATCAACAGTTCCACAATGACACTCCCAAAGGACATTGCTGACTCTGCTCTACAACTACCTCTTCTCCACGTCCTCCCCAACCTCCCCATCAAGTATTACTGGGCCTGTGTCTCATTGTCTTGGAAACTTGCTAGCTGTATTTCCCTGATAACTAATTCACATGATGGTATTTGTGATTTATAATGATGGTACGTGTTACCTATTTCTAAGGATCCTTGTGCTTGGAGAATGGAACTCAGGGGATTTGATGCCTTACCCAATGGAACAAATTCCATTGGTGGTCTATCAGACTCCAAGGAAAGATAGTTAGGAAAGTGCTTTTGGATGTAAGAAGCCTTTCACGGGTGCCTAGAATTGAGCTGCCATTGAGAATAGACTTTAATTCAGCTCTGGAACCAGTTGCAAAATACGTCATTATACCCACTACCAGTCAATCCCAAAAGACACGATTCTGAATGTCATAGTCTCAAATGCTGAAATCCTGAAAGATAAAAATCCCTAAAGTCTAAGTCCCTAACGTCTAAAATCTCAAAAATCACGATTAGTGAATTTTCTGTTGTATGCAGGATAGCCTCATTATGTTAGTTGCATCATGTTAGGCAGAACTACTGCTTTCTTATTGTCTTCATTTGGAAATTACGTGTGGTTTAAGATGTGTATGGGTGCCAAATCGATGAGGAGTGGACTTGTTGACTTAATTTTAGGTGTCAAATTGACTGGATTAAGGAGTATCTAAAGCTGGACATGGTGGCTCACACCTGTAATCCCAGCACTTTGGGAGACCAACATGGGAAGATCACCTGAGATCAGGAGTTCGAGACCAGCCTAGTGAAACCCCACCTCTACTAAAAATACAAAAATTAGCTGGGTGTGGTGGCAGGCGCCTTAATCCCAGCTACTCTGGAGACTGAGGCAGAAGAATCGCTTGAACCTGGGAAGTGGAGGTTGTAGTGAATTGAGATTGTGCTACTTTGCTCCAGTCTAGGCAAAAGAGTAAAATTCTGTCTCAAAAAAAAAAAAAAAAAAAGACGTGTCTAGATACCTGATAAAGCATTATTTTGGGTGTGTCTGTGAGGGTGTTTACAGAGTAGATTAGTACGTGTATCAGAATGGACGAGGTGGGGGAGATCTGCTATCAGTGTTGGTGGACACCATTGAATTAGCCAGGGACCCAAAAAGAACAAATACTGAAGGCAAATTAGTCTCTCTCTGAGAGTTGGCACAGACTTTTCTTCTGCTGTTTTTGATCCATCTCATTAAAAGACTTAGGTTGTCTATCGTAGTATTTCAGATGACCTGGCTATATAAGCTATTTGTTTTTTTAAAAAATTTAAAGGTGAAATATATTGCATATTAGTTTTTTGTTTTAAAAATCAACTTTATTAAAGTATAATTTACATACAATAAAATTTACCAATGTACATTTCAGTGAGTTTTAACAAATGTATACAGTTGTGTAATAACCTCCGTAATTAAGACACAGGAAAAGAAATAACCAAAATCAGAGCTGAACCAAAGGAGATTGAGACACAAAAAACCATGCAAAAGATTAATGAATCCAGGAGTTGGTTTTTTGAAAAAATTAATAGGATAGACAGGCCACTAGCTACACTGGTAAAGAAGAAAAGAAGGAAGATCCAATTAAACACAACTAGAAATGACAATGAGGATGTTACCACTGACCCCACAGAAATACAAATAATCAAAGAGACTACTATGAACACCTCTGTGCACACATATTAGAAAACCTAGAAGAAATGAATCCATTCCTGGACAACATACACCCTCCCAAGACTGAACCAGGAAGAAATTAATTCCCTGAACAGATCCATAACAAGCTCCAAAATTGAATCAGTAATAAATAGCCTACCACCCAAAAAAAGCCCAGGACCAGATGGATTCACAGCCGAATTCTAC
This sequence comes from Mandrillus leucophaeus, assembly GCF_000951045.1. Classification (NCBI taxonomy): domain Eukaryota; kingdom Metazoa; phylum Chordata; class Mammalia; order Primates; family Cercopithecidae; genus Mandrillus; species Mandrillus leucophaeus. Next base: position 6,521,040 of record NW_012108363.1, read on the forward strand.
CAGATGTACAAAGAAGAGCCAATATAATTCCTACCGAAACCATTCCAAAAAATTGAGGAGAAGCGTCTCCCCCACAACTTATTCTATGAGGCCAGCATCATCCTGATACCAAAACCTGGCAGAGATACAACAAAAAAGAAAACTTCAGGCCAATATTGATGAACATTGAAGCAAAAATTCTCAACAAAATACTTGCAAACCAAATCCAGCAGCACATCAAAAAGCTAATCCAGCCAGGCGCGGTGGCTCATGCCTGTAATCCCAGTGCTTTGGGAGGCTGAGGAGGGCGGATCACTTGAGCCCAGGAATTCGAGACTAGCCTGGGCAACATGGTGAAACTCTGTTTCTACAAAAAATTACAAAGATTAACTGGATATGGTGGTGCAAACCTCTAGTCCCAGCTTCTCGGGAGGCTGAGGTGGACAGAAGTTGCAGTTAGCCAAAATCATGACACTGCACTCCAGCATGGGTGACAGAGCAAGACTGACTCAAAAAAAAAAAAAAAAAAAAGCTAATCCACCATGATCAAGTAGGCTTTAGGGATGCAAGATTGGTTCAACATATGCAAATTAATAAATGTAATTCATCACATAAATAGAAATAAAGGCAAAAACCACGATTATCTCAATAGATACAAAAAAGGCTTGCAATAAAATTCCACATCCCTTCATGTTTAAAACTCTCAGTAAACTAGATATTAAAGGAACATAACTCAAAATAATAAGAGCTGTCTATGACAAACCACAGCCAACATCATACTGAATAGGCAAAAGCTGAAGGCATTCCCCTTGAATACCAGCTATTTCTTTAGCTGCTCAAGTTTTGAGCAGCTTTTTTGTCTGCTCAAAACTGTTATACCCATGTGACTGTCCTTAGTATACCTAAGTGTTTATGTTTGCAAAAGAATGTATATTATTACTGCCTATTTTATCGCACACAGTGGCCTATGAAGCATTTTGTCATGTCTTTATACATTTCTCAAATAAATCCACTTTTAAAATGTAAGCAAATGTCTTTTAAAAAAGTTTTAGAATTATTTTTTCCAGAATTATATTTTTGGGAATTTTTATGTTTTGGATTTCAATATCTGGAACTATGGTGTTCAGGATTGTGGCTCAAACCCCATTCTACCTTATTCTTTTAAAGGAGGTAGCAAATGATGGTGAAATGAGCACAAGTTTGGAAAAGCTATGTTCAAAGTAGGTCTCTGCCTCTTACCATAGGAGCTCTGCGACCTTGGGCAATTCATTAAACTTCCCAGAACCCTGGTTTCTACATCCGATAAGTGGGGATAATACTTACCTTTTGAGAGTTGATTGGAGAATAAAATGGGATGATGTAAACAAATTAACTGGCTTATAACAGGTGCCCTCAATAAAGGGTACTTTCCCAATTAAAGAAGTTAAGGAAGCCTTAACTATCGCAAGAGATTTGTGTTATACGAAGCGGCTTGGTTAGTATCCAGCGACCCATTACATCATCTAATTCTCCCGAAGTGAATTCAGTCTTTACTTCCTGTTTTTGGGTCCTCAGCCCGGAAGCTGATCTTTGATTTAGCAGCTGAGGAACACAACTGAGATAAAAAAAATTCAAGATGCCAGAAGCAGACCCTATCAAATACAGGAAAGCTTTGTGGTGTTTGGTTTTTACTTTTTTAAGTAAAAACAACTTTATCCATTTTTGAAAGTACGAAATCTATTTATGTTTATTGTGACGAATAAAAACACTATGGAGGCTCAGTATGGTGACTGATGCCTGTAATCCCAGATCTTTTTTTTTTCTCTCTCTCTTTTTTTGAGACAGAGTCTTGCTCTGTCGCCAGGCTGGAGTGCGGTGGTGCGATCTCGGCTCACTGCAACCTCCGCCTCCCGGGTTCAAGCGATTCTCCTGCCTCAGCCTCTTGAGTAGCTGAGACTACAGATGCCTGCCACCACGCCCAGCTAATTTTTTGTATTTTTAGTAGAGAGGAGGTTTCACCGTGTTAGCCAGTATGGTCTGTATCTCCTGACCTCGTGGTCCACCCACCTCAGCCTCCCAAAGTGCTGGGATTATAGGCGTGAGCCACCGTGCCGGCCCTCAATTTTTTTTGTCTTTTAGTAGAGATGGGGTTTCACCATGTTGCCCAGGGTGACTTGGAACTCCTGAGCTCAGGCAATCTGCCCGCCTTAGCCTCCCAAAGTGTTGGGATTACAGGCGTGAGCCAACATGCCCAGCCAATCCCAGATCTTTGAGAGGCTGAGGTGGGAGGTCGTTTGAGCCCAGGAATTTGAGAGCAGCCTGGGCAACACAGTGAGACAATACAAAAAATTACATAAATTAGCCAAGCCTGGTGGTGTGCGCCTGTAGTCCCAGCTACTTGGGAGGGTGAAGTGGGAGAATCGCTTGGGCCCGAAGTTCCAGGCTGCAGTGAGCTGTGATAGAGCTGGTGGCATCAACTCCAGCCTGGGTGACAGAGCAAGACACTGTTTCAAACAAGCAAACAAACAAAACAAAATACTATAGAGGCATGAGAAGAAAATATTTGTAGTGTGTTATTATCCCAACCTTCCCCATAACCCTGAGGTAGCCAAGGTTAATCATTTGGAGTATATTTGTCTTTTCCCTGCACTTTTATAGAGTATATATAAAGGAAAATGAGTGTTTACTCTACTTATCAGTCTAGAACTTGCTTTTGTAGTCTAATGCTAAATTAGGAGACTTGTCTTCCCGCAAAAGCCTCTGCAAACGTGCCCTTTGGGCCCAAACTATCTTCTCATTTAGAGTTGGGAATGCATGCTCTGGTCCTGACCATAATCACAGTTCTTGGGAATGGTTAACCTGTTTTTCACAAATAGTAGAGCACAGCGGAGCTGCCTTTTCAAGAACTGTCTGCAGCTACTGGTAAACAGGCAGCCCGAGCTTGAGGTTGCCGTGTTTTGACTTCTGTTGGGTTCTTTCCTTAGAGCACGTATAGTGAAATAAAAACAACAGGCTCATGGCACATGACATGACAACACCATTTGCTGACATTTTTGTCTTTGGAACCTACTAAGTCCTGAGCTCCCTAAGGTCAGAGACCAGGGCATCTTCCCATATACCCAGTGCCCAGCAGTGGCTAGCCCTAAGTGGAGCTTAATTAGCTCAAAACAAAGGGTGTCAGATTGGAGCACAGTTTAAACAATCTTAACCAGATTTAAGGCTAGTAGATTTAGCCATTCAGGAAGTATTTATGGAGGGCCAGCTATGAGTGAGGTGCTATTCTGAGTTCAGGAAATGAACTGACGAACATAGTAGACTCTCACAGAGCTCGTAGTATACTCGGGAAGGCAGACAAGACAAAGAAGTGCTGGAAAGAGAATAGAACAGTTGATGTGACCGAACTGTGGCCAAGGCAGACTTCTCTGGAGAAAGAAAGGGCATTTAAGAAGAGACCAAAAAGTCGAACAGGAGCCATGTGGGAGAAGGTCTAGGGGAGTGAGTATCCTAGGTAGAGCAAGCAGCCAGGGCAAAATCATGGAGTAGAAAAATACTGGATAAGTCTGGCTTGTTAACAGCCTAGCAGCATTGTGATGAGGGCAGACAGTGGAGGCAAATACTAACTGGAATTGTGAATAGGGATAAAAATTCTATGTGGTATTGTCCAATAGAAATGTAACATAAGCCATATATGTAACTTACATTTTTTTTCTACTAGGCACATTCAAAAATGCAAAACATAACAAGTAATAATTTTAACAATACATTTTCTTTAACCCAATATCTAAAATATTATCATTTCAAATAGGTGATTTCTGACAGAATTTAAAACAGAATTACCATTTGACCCAGCAATCCTATTATTGGGCACATACCCAAAGGAATATACATTATTCTACCATAAAGACACATATACACATATGTTCATCACAGCACTAATCACAATAGCAAAGATATAGAATTAACCTTAATGCCCATTAACAATAGAATGGATAAAGAAACGTGAGGCCAGACGTGGTGGCTCACATCTGTAATCCCAGCACTTTGGGAAGCCAAGGCTGCAGATCACTTGAGGCCAGAGGTTCGAGACCAGCCTGGGCAACATGGTGAAACCCCGTCTCTACTAAAAACATAAAAATTAGCTGGACGTGATGGTGCACACCTGTAATCTCAGGCACTTGGGTGGCCAAGGCACAAGAATCACTTGAATTCGGGAGGCAGAGTTTGCGGTGAGCTGAGATCGTGCCACTGCATTCCTGCCTGGGTGACAGAGTAAGACTCTGTCTCAAAAAAAAAAAAAAAAAAAAAGAAAAGAAAAGAAAAAGAAAATGTGGTACACATACACCATGGAAAATTCTGCAGTCATAGAAAAGTATGAGATTGTGTCCTTTGCAGCATCATGGGCAAAGCTGGAGGCCATCAGCCCAAGTGAACTAACACAGGAATTGAAAACCAAATACTGCATGTTCTCACTTGTAAGTGGGAGCTAAACAGTGAGCACATATGGGTATAAAGAAGGGCACCACAGACCCCAGCACCTACTCAAGGGTGGAGGGTGAGAATTGAAAAACTGCCTACTGGTACTATGCTTATTACCTGGGTGATGAAATAATCTGTATACCAAACCCCTGCGACATGCAATTTACCTATCTAAAAACCTGCACGTGTACCCCTGAACCTAAAATAAAAGTTTAAAAGAAATTAATTTGTATGTTGACCTTGCATCTTTTGACATGGATGAATTTGTTTAATAGTTCTAGTGGGTTTTTAGTAAATTCCTTACAATTTTTTTTTTGTGTGTGTGGAAAATTATGTGGTGTGCCATGAAAAACAGTTCTACTTTTTTATCTCAATCTGGAGAATTTCATTTCGCTTTATAGTATCATTTATCTGGCTAGTACTTGCAGAACAGCGTTGAATAGAGTGTTAAAAGTGGAAATTGGCCGGGCACAGTGGCTACTCCCAAAGTGCTGTAATCCCAGCACTTTGGGAGGTCGAGGCAGGTGGATTACTTGCAGTCAGAAGTTTGAGACCAGCCTAGCTAACATGGTAAAATTTCGTCTCTAAGAAAATACAAAATTTAGCTGGGCATGGTGGTGCACGCCTGTAATCCTAGCTGCTTGGGAGGCTGAGGCAGGAGAATCACTTGAACCCAGGAGGTGGAAGTTGCAGTGAGTCAAGATTGTGCCACTGCACTCCAGCCTGGGTGACAGAGCAAGACTCCAGAAAAAATAAAAAAAAGTGGAAATTTATGTCTTGTTCCCAAACTTACAGATAAAGCACTCAGTCTTTCACCATTAAGTATAATGTTAGTTGTAGGTTTTCATAGATGACTTTTTGCAAGACTCAAAATTTTTTTTCTATTAATGTACTGGGGGTTTTATCACAATGAGTGTTGGATTTGTCAAATCTTTTTCTTTGTTTATTGAAATTTTCTTTTTTGACATTTATTCAAGTAATGTTGTATATTATCTTAATTGACTTTAGGATAGTGAGCCAACATTGCATTTGTGAGAATAAAATCTTACTTGGTTATAGTATATTAAAAAAATTGTTATCCACAAAAAAATTAATGCGATTTTTTTTTGGTACTTAAGTCTTTGAAATTGTGTATTTTGTGCATATCTCAATTTGCACTTGCCATACTTCAGGTGCTCAGTGGACCCATGTAGCTAGTGGTTACGTTAGTGGACAGCGAGACTCCAAGATTTCCAAGGAGGAGTTCTCCTCCCAACTCACATGGCCTCCTTTGTGCCTGTGCCTTAACAGTCTGTCAGATGAGCTTGCTCTCGGGCTTGCTCTTCTATTGGGATGGATTTCATGTTCCACCATTAACGTCACTCTCATTCCTGAATGAGTGCTTGGGACCCCACCACTACAATCCATCCTGACGGGCTGGTCGGTCTTTCCAAAGACCCTGAGGTTGGTTCTTCTGGCATCTCACAAGATCCAATACTTGGTAAACAGCAGGACCAGCTATGTCCTTCCTAGTTGGTCCCTGGGGAGTGGCTGGTCACTAAGCCCGACACAGTTCAGTCTCTGGGAAAGGGTGATTGCCTATAATCATCCCAAACAACTGTGCTATTTCTGAAAAATGCCAGGGTAAAACTTTCCAAAGAAACCACACAAAAGCCACCAGAGAAAGGGAGAGGCCAAGTACAACCTGCTCTCCTTCTTACTTGTTATTCTGTCTGCATTACTTGGGGCGAAAGTCACAGGACCTTGCTTACCCTTGTCTCTTTTCTTGGCCATGTTCAAAGATATGCCGTTCTCATAGTCTAATGTTTCATCCCAAGCATCTGACACGTGTCAGACACAATTCAAGATGCGGATGCTTACAAATTTGCACAGGGGTAAGCTTGTGCAATCTGCTTTTATATCTTTTTTCTTTTTATGTTACTGTTTCTCTCTCTCTCTTTTCCCCTTTCTTTTCTTCTTTTCTTTCTTTCTTTCCTTCTTTTTCTTTTCTCTCTTTTTTTTTTTTTTAACAAACCCTTGTATCAAGGGCTGACTTTCAATAGATCTCACAGCGAGGGAGCTGCTGTGCTATGTACAAAACCCCAACCCAGAAACAAGTTGTTTACAAATAGGTCAGCATCAGGTTCCCCATAAACGTGCATTGCTTGATAGATAGATGAGGGGGCAGGGTGGCTTTTTATGTTAATATTTTGTATGAAATAGAGCTTGCATTATAAGTTTCAAAGAGAGAAACAGGAAAAAAGTGAAAAAGATATTATTTCTGAACATTTTCTATATTCCAGGCACTCAACATTCCATCCCATTTCATCACGATCCTATAACATATTATCTCCCCATTTTATAGATGAGAAAATTGAAGTTCACAGAGGCCAACCTTCTTAATACGTAGAAGAGCAGTGTACAAGTTCCACTCTATGACTCCAGAGCCTGTTAACCTAACTACTATGCTTCCTGGCTTAGCGCTTGCTGGGACTTTGCACAGAAGACTGTCATTCCCTGAACTCAGCGCTGGAAAATCAATTGCGTGACCCATTTCACCAAGCCGTGGCCTAGCAGAGCTTTGTTTCTGTCCCATTTGGTTGAGCAATGCTTATGCTGGATTGCAAAGGTGGAACACACTCCTTGGTTCCTCAGAATAACCACTTCTCTTTGCTCCAACAACATTGGCTCCTTTGCTGCTGGACTAGTCCAGCAGATACGCCGATGAGAAGTTATGTGTCTGCTACCCATGGGAAAAGGATGTCTCCACCTTTCTGAAAAACAGCAGTTTTCAGCTTTCTCCTCTGGTGAGGCAGAGTTGGGGAGAACTGGAACTTTCAAGTAGGGCAGACTTGGGTTTGCATCCTAACTTCATTCCTTGCCAGCTGTACAACCTGAGGCAAGTGTCTCAGCCTCTCAGTTGCTTCGTTTTTCAAAAGTGACATAAGAATAGACTCTGAATCATTGAGCTAATTAAGATAATTCTTAAAAATTACATAAACCTACTAGCAAATGCTAGTAGCAATAGTTCATGCCTGTAATCCCAGCACTTTGGGAGGCCAAGGAAGGAGGATCGCCTGAGGTCGGGAGTTCAACAGTCTAGATAACATAGTAAGGCCCTGTCTCTACAAAAAATGTTAAAAAGTTAGCCAGGTGTGGTGGTACATGTCTGTAGTCCCAGCTACTCAGGAGGCTGAGGCAGGAGGACCAATTGAGCCTGGAGGGTTGAGGCTGCAGTGAGTCATTATCATGTCCCTGCACTCTGGGTGACAGAGTGAGACACTGTCTCAAACAAACAAAACAAAACAAAACAAAAAGATATGATCATTACTGTCTCTATGGACAAATTAGTGTCTCGTAAAACACCAGAGCAATTTGCAATGAGTTGTTCCTAGTTCCTACCTCCCCAGCCCATCTTCAGCTAGACCTAACGTCCTTCTACTGTGAAGCTCTGGGAAAGTCTGGAGCTAAGGCCATTAATTTCAAGTCTCCCTGGACCACCTTAAAGCCAGGAAACTGATCCATCCCACACCTGCCTTCTTTTCTCTCTTATTTTCCATAAGACCTCTCACTCATCACTGGCCCACCGTTGGCTGGCTTTCTCCGCCTCAGCATTTCACACTGTGGGTTACCATGTGGCTGGATGTGCTATGAGGAAAACAATTTCACTTCCTTTAAAGTCTGCCATTTTTAAATAGTAACACCCTGGCCACCCAAATGAAAAAAGTGAGAATTTTCAAAAGGAAAGAAGGAAAGGAACAAAGAAGGAAAGAAAAGAAAAGAAAAAGAATTATACTCACACACAGTTTTCAGAGGGCAATTTAGGATCATCTATTAAAATGTATTTTCTCATAAGAAACTATTAAGAGCAGACACCTGTGTGGGTGATCCTGGGGGTTGGGAGTAGGGAGTGGGAAGAAAGCTTTCTTTCTTTCTTTTTTTTTTTTTTCTTAAGAGGTAGGGTCTTTCTCTGTTGCCCAAACTGGCCTTGAACTCCTGGTCTCAAGCAATCCACCCACCTTGGCCTCCCAAGGAGCTTTTCTTTTTACCTTGTATCCTTCTGTACTCTTTGAATATTTTGCCATGAACATGTATTTATTTTCTTATATTAAAAACAATTAACTAAAATGAGTAAATACATTTCTCTGATCAGATTTATTCTGTGGAAACATTTGTTCAAAATATATAAAGATATAATAAAAAGGATGTTCACAGCAACATTATTTATTACACTAAAATAAACTGGAGAAACTTAAATTCCATCAATAAACAAATGGTTAAATTAGTTATGGTTCATCCATTCTGTGACTACTCTGTAACCATTAACAGATAATAAAGTTCGTCTATACGGAGGGACAAAAGTATACACCAAATGTTAAAGAGTAGATTTAAAGCAACAGATGGAGCATCATCCCATTTTTGGAAGAAGAGATTATAATATTAGCATATGCAATATCCAAAGAAATAATACAAGAAGAAAAGCATTCCAAGCTACTAACACTGGTTCTTTGTGGTGGGTTCCACTGTGGCAGAATTTTACAAACTTATATATTCTTATGATATTTGAAGTTTTTACAGAGAGTGTGAAGCAGGAGGAAAAGCAGGGAAATGAAAATAATGTTTTAATACTGTCGGAAGTTTTAAAAACATCACAGTGTCAACTCGGATGATTATGGGAGAGGAATAAGGGGTATGCATCAAATGCTGGGTGTGCAAGATGATGCACGCCCTTGTAACCGCATAACCCCATTAGCGGTGAGCAGCAGCTAGAGAGCACCTGCCACCTGCTCATCTATATCCATGGGGGCTCAAGTTCATGACAGTATCTCTCATGTTCTTCTTGAGGGATAGCCATTTTCTTCAGAGATTCTAATAAAGTAATTCAGTGTGCTTTTATATGGATATATTTATCTTATAAGTGAAATGATAACTCAGGAATAATGTCCAAGCCCCATTCTTACTAGATGAAGGTAACATGATCCTAGCATGATGAAAACATGTATGTTTGGATTTTCTTATAAAAGGGAGAAGAGAGAAATGGATTTATGTGGAAATTAAGAGCAGGAACAAACTGATATTTTCCAAGCATAAAGTAGATTCTCAAGGCATCCTCTGTATTGTTCTCTCGGCATCTCTAAGCTGTGAATGTTCCTTCGAGGACCTTCCTCCCAGAATAAGAAATAGGAAATGTTTAATGATTTTGAAAGAACATATTTTTTGTGTCTTCTTTTTAAGCGCTGAAGGACCAGTAGCCAAAATACATAAGTGCATAACAACTTCATCGCATTTCAGGAAATAACTCCTTGCATTGAGGTGATGTTCAATTAATATTTGTTAATTGATTGAAGGAATAGCAAGTAAAACCAAGTATGCAGCAGAAAATGTTATCGTGAACCCTATGACAAAACTCTTAATGGAAATAATTTGGAATAAGATTTCCAGAAAAATTGGTAGGCGGATAAAAATCTCTTGACAATGAAAATGTAGGTTAAAACTAGTCTGCTCAAAGTGTTTAGCTGGTAGATAAAGAGCTCCTATAAATTAAATAAAATACTAATAAACTTATAGGAAAATGAGCAAAAGGAATATAAATATTTAAGCATATGGAAAGATGCTTAATGTCACTATAACAACAGAAATGCAAATAAATTATACTTAGGTACTATTTTTTAAACCCCTATCAGATAAGCAAAGATCAAAATGTAAGATAATGGTGTTGGTAAGGTTTTGAGAAAACAGGCTTCTCACATGTGGCCCTGGAGAATGTTCATTGGTACAACTTCTGTAGAGAGTAACTTGCTCGTAGTCAACAAAATAACAGATGCAAATATCCTTTGACTCAGCAATTCCACTTCTAGAAATGTTTTCAACAGACTGGAGCTTCTCAACCTCAGCATTATTGACATTTTGGGCTGAATAATTCTTTGTTGTGAGTCTGTTCTGTGAATTATAGGATATTCAGCAGCACCCTCAGCTTCTACCCACTAGATGTTGATTGCACCCTCCTCCCCACTTATAACAACCAAAAATTTCCCCAGGCTTTGTCAAATGTCCCCTGGTGGGTAAAATCACCTTTGGTTGAGAATCACTGTTATAATCATATTTATGGAAAATGACACATCTACAAGACCATTCATTTCTCATTGTGCATAATAACAAAAAACTGGAAACAGACCAACCATAACTAAAAGAAATTTTTCATGCATGCAATGAAGTATTATGCAACCATAAACAGAATGAAGACTATCTTTTTGTATCCATGTGGATTAATCTCCAGGATATATTGTTAACCAACTAAAAGAAAGGTTAAGAAGTGTGTGCAGAGTATGTTACTACTATTCAAAAAGGAAGGAAAGAAGAATGTTTATTTGTATTACAAGTATTTGCATAAAGTATTGTTGGAGGAATTTATAAGAAATTAACTATCATGGTTACTGTGATGTAGGACAGCAATGTGACTTGGGACAAGGATGGGAGATTTGTTACTGCATAACATTTTGCAACTTTTTAAAAAAATTATTGAAATGTGCCACATGGCAAAACCCAGTATCTAAAAAAATTAAAATAAAAATAAAATTATGTGAATGTATTATCTCTTTAAGAATTAAAAATTAGTCTACATTTTTCACAAGATTGCCAAACAAAAGTGACTATTAATACACAGATATGAAGTCCAGCAGGCACAGAGGCAAGGGGACAAGGATTCATTCCAACAGCAGTTAATTATGCATTAGGAACCAGTTATATCAATCTGAAACATAGTTGGAAAGCAATGTGAACAACACTAACTTCACGTTATTGAGGTTTACAATGAGCTTGTTTGGAATTAGAACAGCCTTTTCTTGGATTCAGAGAAATTTGGGTTCAGTGTGTGGCAAGAGGCTCATTTGCTTGCTGTGCTCTGGCAGAACGTGGGGGCCTGAGATCTCTTTTGACCATCTTCCTGCTCCTCTGTGCTTATATCTATTAACGGCAAAAACCACAATGCCTTTTGCACCAGCCCAGTATCTTCAAGAGCCCTAGACTCTGCGCATCACCTCTGTATCTCCAAATGTCCAGGGGAGGCTATTACATTTCACTCTTGAAACTACTTAAAAGCAAATTATAATGAATCATGATTTACACTGCTATCCCAAGGATTCAGTGCTCCCAGGCTTCGGTTTGCAACCTAGCCTGGCAATTTCCACCATACCCTACTTCCCTCAAAGAGTATTGTCTGCTTAATAGCATTCTTTGAATGGACTTTTTTCCACATAAACAAATTTATTCTAGGAGGAAACTGTAAACCACCACCATAAATTTTAAAACACTTATTTCGAATATAAATTGTAGTAGATACATAACTATTAAAGACATGTTAAAACCAGATTTGTCCATGTGCCATCTTGTGTGCTCCTGGTAGTACCCCACTTTGGGAAACACCACACTGGGTCATTTTCATGGAAGTGGCCTCAACACAGATTGTGGAAAAGGGTGAAGTTTGGTGTTAGCACCCTCAATCTCCCTTTCTGGGTCACTTCGCTGGGCTAATACTTTCCTCCTGGTACTCCTTGTATTACCACTTTGGATATAGCGTTCCCAGAATGTTATTCCCAGAAAAGGCTCGATAAGTGGTCGATGCTGTTATTAGTTGTTAATCTGGAAAACTAGATAGTGCTGAGGTGGATACAGCCTCTTTCCTTGTCAGAGGCCACCCCAGGAACAGATTCTCAGGTTTACAAGCCCAGGAACTCATGTTTGTCAGCCTATAGAGTCCAGGTGAATGGAAATACACTCTGCAAAGTCACCAAAGACTGGTGAATTCACAAACTCGCAGCGAGAAGCTGGCTGAGATGCTTGCAATCATGAAGGTAAGTAGAATTACCTTCTCGCAAAATGTAATCCTACTTAGGTAACCACAAAGATATCAGGAAAGGTCACACTAATGTGTAGTAGGAGCAAAGTGTAGGGAATCCTTACATCCTAAGGCATGCTGTTGCCTTTACACTTTTCACTTTGCTTCCTTGGGAAAATTACTTACTGTCCTCGTAGCTCCATTGCTTCCTCGCTAAAACAAAATTTTACTTTTATCTCGTTCAAAGAATTGTAAGGAGGAAATGAGAAAATACTTAACAAAGTGTTCAGTCCTCTTCTTGTAGTAATGCTAACTATTGTTTTTTTTAAAAAAAATTGTTGCTGTTGATGATGTTTGTGCTGTCTTTCGGGTAAGTCTGCTGGGCAACCTGGAGCAAGCCCACTGGTCCCGACTCAACGCCTCTATTGGACTGTGTTAGAAACTCACCAAAAAATCCTTGCCCCAACTCTGCCTTTTCAGCTTCTATTATAAGACTTATCAGACCCAAACAAGCTTAGATCTGAAAATGTCCATTGAAGAACATTTAATCCAACTTTTAATATTTGTCCTATATGTGTAACCTAAATAAAGATACTTAGCTTCTTTAAACCTCAGCCTTCTCAAAAATTACATGGGGATAACAATAGGATAACATAATGAATGTGGGTATTGTGAATATTTATGATATAAGACATATAAAACACTTAACCCTGATGCTCTGAAACACAAAGAGAACTCATTAAATATTGGCTGTTATTATTTCAGATTTTATATTGGTTACACATGAAATGTCCAACTTGATTTTCAGGGGACATTCTTGGGGTCATGCTTGTATTTTGACAACATGCTTTCTCATGAGCCACACAGTTATTAATCACCTTAAAGGTGATACTTCCTGAAAAGGTTTCCATGTTTGGCTAATCTCCATCACTTTTTGTGAATTCCTGTTATCATTGGCAGAGATATCCAATTTCCACTTAAAAAAAAATAGAGATAGGGTGTCACTCTGTAGCCCAGGGTGGCGTGCAGTGGTGCAATCATAGTTCACTGCAACCTTGAACTCCTAGGCTTAAGTAATCCTCTCACCTCAGCTTCCCAAATAGTGGAACTATAGGTGTGCACCACCATGCCCAGCTAATTTTTTTATTTTTTGTTTTTGTGGAGATGGGATCTCACTATGTTTCCCAGGCTGGTCTCAAACTCCTGCCCTCAAGCAATCCTCTCACTCTGCTCTCCCAAAGTGTTGGTATTACAAATGTGAGCCAAGTTTCTGCAGTTCTGAACTGGAAGAGTCTTTAGAAATCATTCAGTCCAACTTTATAATGTTAGAGATGAGGACAATGAGGCTTCAAGGTTACTTTCTAAATCAGCTCTTGTCTTTTCATTTCTACTATTCAATTTACACCCTGGGGAGACAGGTCACAGAGTTGGAAGATACCTTGTTAATCCCTGAAAGTCAGGGACAGGCCAAGAGACATAGGGTTCTGGGCAGTTGCCCTGCCCTGCTTCAAGCAGAGAACTTCCACTTCTTTCTGTTTCATATGTGGGGATAGTGATGACTTGTATAATTTTATATTAAAATGTTTTTTAAAGTTTGAAAAAGCACTGATCCAGCCGAATCCTTTAATTTTAGGACAAGAAAGCTAAATCCCAGAGAGAGTAAAGAATTAGCCAGGTGACTTGGGTCCAAATCTCTTTTCTTTTTTCTTTTTCTTTTTCTTTTTTAATTTTTTTATTATTATACTTTAAGTTCTAGGGTACATGTGCATAATGTGCAGGTTTGTTACATATGTATACTTGTGCCATGTTGGTGTGCTGCACCCATCAATTCGTCAGCACCTATCAACTCGTCATTTATATCAGGTATAACTCCCAGTGCAATCCCTCCCCCCTACCCCCTCCCCATAATAGGCCTCGGTGTGTGATGTTCCCCTTCCTGAGTCCAAGTGATCTCATTGTTCAGTTCCTACCTATGAGTGAGAACATGCAATGTTTGGTTTTCTGTTCTTGCGATAGTTTGCCGAGAATGATGGTTTCCAGCTGCATCCATGTCCCTACAAAGGACACAAACTCATCCTTTTTTATGGCTGCATAGTATTCAATGGTGTATATGTGCCACATTTTCTTAATCCAGTCTGTCACTGATGGACATTTGGATTGATTCCAAGTCTTTGCTATTGTGAATAGTGCCGCAATAAACATACGTGTGCATGTGTCTTTATAGCAGCATGCAAATCTCTTTTCTGTTAGGTTGCTCTGTTGTTCCTTGCTCACCTCATCCCACTTTTCTGGAATTGCAGCCTGAGAATTTCAGTGTCATAGGCCCTGTCTAAAATTAAAACTAACATCTATGGAACAGTCAAAAGTGGCTCCTGCGACACCTTCTTGTATTTCATTTGCTCCTTGATAAGGTGTTTCATGACCTAACCCAAAGAACTCATTCATGGGAACCTTTCAGACCACCCCCACTCTGTGACGTCAGTTCGAGGATTCAGCTTTTGCAGAGTAGGAGACCCTCTGGCACCGCTTAAATCCAACTATGCAGGTGGTGGGTTCGTCTACATACATGTGACACTGACTTTAAATCAAATCATCTCACCTATGTGTAAAAGATTACACATTTTGCCTTCTCTCTCACTACAACATTCAAAATGGGGTACTTGAAAATCACAACAGTGTGATTCTTTTGTTTCTATTAGTTCCTTTTTAGAAACATAATCTTCTCTAATGGTTCTGCTAACAAATACGGTGCCGCTTTTTGTGGCCCATGCACTGCTTCTTCAATCTCTTTGGAAGATGATCTAGCAACAAATGATCAAGACCAGAAAATCTTCTTATCCTGTGACACAATTATCCTATTTGGGGCACTCTATCCTAAGAAGCTGATTTTTAAAATAAGACAGCCCTATATTATGTTTACTATTTTTTTTTTTTGGTGTTTTCATTATACCTGGAAACACTCTGAATGTTGAACCATAGCTAACAGATAAGTTCATCTATTCCCCCACATATGTAAAATAGATAAGCATGTTCTTGCAATGAACTGACTCAACCATTAAAAAATCATATATATGAAAAATGATTACTTTGGAGGCAATGTAGATATATGGAAATACATTTACATAAAAGAATAAATGGAAAAGTAGAATATAAAATTGTCATGCATTATGATTATAACTCTGCAAAAGATATGTCTGCACGAGAGAAAAGACCAGTGCTGACACAGATAGTAAATTGATGTCTTCAGACCAGATTATAGAAAACATTCTGAAAGTACTTGGTTCATTAATTTTTTTGACAATATGAGGATCGGAAGATTCCTTACTCTGTCTTGAGATCAATCAAAGCTGATTTAACTCAATTCTAATTTGGTTTCAGTCTTTGCTGCTACAGTTTGTCTGAGCTCAGTGTTGATCCTGACCCAGGTTATACACTAGGCACTTTCCTATCAAAACATGGAGTGAGATGATTCTGGACAAAGTACCCCCAGGAAGAAGGATGCCACAAGAAAGTTAAAACGTAAGACAACTGAAGAACAACTCATAGGATGGGACACTACACAATGGCCCAGGAGACCACTGCAGTAGACTCTACCTGGCTTCCTGGCTGGCTTCTATTCTTGGCCATTGTACAATCTGCTGACCCCAAAGCTGTCAGCTCACTTCTAGATGGATGGAATCACCCCCACTGCTTCAACCTTGGAAACTTTTCATTGGCGTTGGAATAAAATCCAAACTCCTTGCTATGATCCACAAGAGTTTGGCTTCTGCCCCTCGTCTTGTGCCCCACTCTTGAACTCTGCATGTTCAAATCTCTGTTCCTCACACAAGCCAAGCCTTCTCCTACCTCAGGGTCTTTGTTCTTGCAGTTCCCTCTGCCCAGAACACTCTTTCCCATTTCTTTATTTAACTAGTTCTTTCCTCAAATTTCAGTTCTCTGACCACCCTTCCTCCCAGTTCAGTCCCAGTGGCTGCCTGGTCTTGCCATAGAACCTACCACATTCTCTATCTGCTCTATGCAGTTATACACTTGCTTGCTGTCTGTCTCATCTCCTGGAATGCAAGCTGTTAGGTTGGTGCACAAGTAATTGACCTCAATTAAAACCTCAATTACTTCTGCACCAATGTAAGACACCTGCCTCCATTACTCACCACTGTGTTCCTCACATCTAGCACAGTGCCTGGCACAGAGTAGCTATCTGCAAAATGTTTGCTGAACAAATGACTAAATCTAAATGTACCCAAACAGAAACATTTCCTTGATACAGAGTCAATGAAAAACAGACAAACAAAAACCCCAAAACCAATAATAATAATAAAAATTTGGCACAATATATGAAGTTTGGGGGAAAAAAACCCTATAGTTGAATTTTTATAACAAACAGTTATAATTTCTGTGACTTTTTAAATATCAAAAAAGGAAAAATACAATGAGAAGCCTGCTTATAAATACCTTTAGGTTAATAGGAATTATACGGCAACATAAGACGTAAGAACCTGTATCTAGCTCTTATTCTATTAAAATACAGAAAACTTTTACTGAATTTCAAGAAACTGAACAGACCGTTGATCCAAAAGGGGACTTTTATATGCATGGGAAGGCATTACAGACCTGTTTTCTCCTCAGGATCACTTTTAGCGAGGCCTCTGAGTGTCATGAAGCCAAACCCAAACTGACCTCTGGATGAAAATTACTTCCTGGAAGGTCTACTTTTTCCAGTAGGTCTCATAATTCACTGATGAATGGAGGAACGTATTATCAGTTGGTTAAGAAAATGAGGGTGGAATGAGGATTTACTATTTGGTTCATCAACATTTGAGAAGAGCTTTAGTACAGTTTTTTGTAGACATGATTTCCGAGTTTGATATTTACATATCTTGTTTTACATGGAGCTTGTAGTTCAAGAAACTGAGCTCTTCTTTCTTTCTTTTCTTTTTTTTTTTTTTTTTTTTGAGACAGCTTCTTGCTCTGTCGCCCAGGCTGGAGTGCAGTGGTGCGATCTCAGCCCAGTGCAACCTCCGCCACCTGGGTTTAAGCAATTCTCCTACTTCGGCCCACCAAGTAGCCAAATTACAGGTATGTGCCACCACACCTGGCTAATTTTTTGTACTTTTAGTAGAGATGGGGTTTTGCCATGTTGGCCGGGCTGGTCTCGAACTCCTGAGCTCAGGCAATCTGCCCGTCTTGGCCTCCCAAAGTGCTAGGATTACAAGCGTAAGTCACCGTGCCTGGTCTGAAACTGAGCTCTTCTGCTTTCTTTCAGACTGAGTCAGAAACTAAACTCTCATGTTTATAGTATTTCTCTCTGGCCTATTTTTACTGCAGAAACTGATGAATGGGTGCATCAGTCCCTAAACAGTAGGAATCAAATCTAATTTTATTTCGAGAAAAGAAGCTGTCAATACAATAGTTATCTCCATAAAACATTAACCTCACATCACGCAGGTAAAGATCAACTCATGACAACACTCCATTAAAACAGATGGAAACTGTGCATGTCTCAATTGCAAAGTACTTTGCTTGGGCCCTTCCTTGTCTTTGTGTGACTAGACAAGACCCACATTTTTAGCTTCCAGATGCTTTTCTGAATGCAACATGAGTTATGTGGCCTTCATTCATTCCCCAGATATTTACTGACCACCTATTACTACTAACCAGTGCCCAGAACTGTTTTAGATGATGGTGATACTGTGATGAAGAAGACAGTCAAGATCTCTGCTTTCATGGAAGTGCCCTTCCAGTAGATGGACAGACAGAAATTAAACAGGGAAGCAGATCCAAAAACCTAACAAATAAGTGCAGATACTAAAGTATCTATGTGCTTTGGAAGAGGTGGGAAATAAATCAACAAACAGAATTAGCCAGACATCGTGATGCACTCCTGTAGTCCCAGCTAGTCGGGAGGATCGGTTGAGTCTGAAAGGCAGAGGTTGCAGACCCAAGATTCCACCACTGCATTCTAGCCTGCGTGACAGAGCAAGACCATGTTTCAAACAAACAAGCAAACACACAAACCCTCCTGCAAAAATCTGGGGTGTTTGAGACAGTGGGAACAGCTAATGCAAAGATCCTGCATCCTGAGAATGAGTGCCATTTTATGAATGTGTCTCACTTGTCTCACCCTAGTCCTGGCCCTGTACAAAGGCCCTGCAAGGACCTTGAGCTTTGAGTGCTTATGGTTAAGAAAGAAGGCAGATGTGACAGAAGCACATACAGGGAGTGTGGTGTGAAGTGAAATAAAGAAGGCAGGCTGGGACGACAGGATGAAGGGTCTTGTAAGTCATAGTTGAGAATTTATTTAAATACCCTAAATAGCCATGGAAGGCTTTAAGGTAGAAAGTAGTATCTGATTTAAAATTTTAAGGTTCATTCTAGGTGTTGTGTGGATAATAGACGGTAAAGAGCTTCAAATGTCAGCAGGAGCCCAGCTGGAAGGCAACTGAATGACATGGGAATGAAGAGAAGAGGGTCCATGACTTCTCAATGTCTTAAGCAAAAATGCCTGGGTAGTTTTAAGAATATTATCTACATGGCCAGGCATGGTGGCTCATGCCTATAATCCCAGCACTTTGGGAGGTTGAGGCAGGAGGATTGCTTGAGCCCAGGAGTTTGAGGCCCGCCTGGGCAATATAGTGAGACTCTGTCTCTACAATTTTTTTTTAATAGCTGAGCATGATGGTGCATGCTTCTAGTCCCAGCTACTCAAGAGGTTGAGGCAGAAGGATCACTTGAGCCTGGGAAGTTGAGGCTACAGTGAGCTGTGATCACACCACTGCACCCCAGCCTGGGAGACAGAGCAAGCCTCTGGGTCAAAGAAAAAAAAAAAGAATATCATCTACAGAGGGTTTAGCTGTAAAAGGCAAGGAAGGAAGGGTAAGACAGGGCAGAGGAAAAAGGAGAAAAGAGTTGATTAATTCTCCTAAAAAGAGTTGAAGGCTGGGACCTGGACCTCCTGCTGGTTCCTACATGTGCCTCTCTGACCTAGCACTTAAAATTCCATCCACCTGAATACCTGAATCTTCCTCTTCCTTGTTCAAGGATAGGCCATACACTACTGCCTCCAGGGAGTCTTTGTTACATGTTCCTACACCCAGTAATCTCCCTTTTGAAGTCCTATGTCACTTGGCTTGGTGTCTATTATTTGGGCATTGAACATTTTCTATTTGAGGTTCATTTGTGTCTCTAACCTCTCCAGCCGAATCTATACCTTATGTCCTTACTCCCTCCTTTCTTTTCTCCCTTTCTCCTTTTATTCCTTCCACAAATGATGCATGAGTGAATAGTGTGTGCCAGACACTCTTGTAGACACTGGCGAGGCCATCTTTGTCAACTTGGATGCCTGCTCTTATAAAGCTGATAGTCCAATGGAGGGTGAGGTGGGGAAATGACATGAATACATCGTTACATTAACAGATGAGTAGTTACAACTTCAGCATGTGCTGTGAAGAAAGGACACCTGATGCCATGGTAGAACAGGACAGGAGGACATGACTTAGTCTAGGGACATCAAGGAAGGCTTTCCCAAGTAAGTGACACTTAAAATGGAGGCTTTAACATTGAAGAAAACCCGGTGTGGTTGGATCCCAGAGATGAGAGAGTGAGACAAGAGCTGAGACAGACGAGACCATGTGGTAGATTCTGGTAGTGTCCATCCTTAGGGCAATGGGGAGAGCTGCTGGAGGGACTCATCAACTTCTGATGAAGGTCTTCAGGACTTGACTACAGTCACATGTGAAAAGCTGGTGCTGGCTGCCATGTGGAGGATGAAGTGGCGGGCAGGGGTGAAGCGGGTGCAGGGAGACCATGAGAGGTGGTAGCAGTCCCAGGTGAGAGATTCTGACAGCTTCCACTAAGGAGGTGGCTGTGGGAATCTGGGGAGATTCTAGGGAAACTTTAGGAGGCAAAGCTTTCCAGGGCTCCCTCTCTATCTCTCTTTATTTTTATTTTTATTTTTTTGAGACGGGGTTTTGCTCTTGTTGCTCAGGCTGGAGTGCAATTGCACAATCTCAGCACTCTGCAACCTCTGCCTCCCGGGTTCAAGCAATTCTCCTACCTCAGCCTCCCGAGTAGCTGGGATTCCAGGCACCTGCCATCACGCCTGACTAATTTTTTGTGTTTTTAGTAGAAACGGGGTTTCACTATATTAGCCAGGTTGGTCTCGAACTCCTGCCCTCAGGTGATCCACCCTCCTCAGCCTCCCAAAGTGCTGGGATTACAGGCGTGGACCATCGTGCCTGGCCTCTCTCTCTCTCTCTTTTTTTTTAAAGACACATAGCGGGGTTTCTTGAAGTGAATGAAGACAAAGATTTGTCCTGGGGCATATGTGGAAAGTGTAGAGGTCCCAAAATAGTTCATTGCAGAAGACCCATTTGGCACAGGGTACCAATTTTCAGGACTGTCCTTTCCATTGGGGACTTGTAAAAAAAGTGACCTCCATCTTCTTAAAAGGAAATAAGATCATGAAGGAATGTTTAATTATTTTATTTTATTTTTGAGACCAGGTCTCAGCCTGTTGCCCAGGCTGGATTACAGTGGCATGATCGCAGCTCATGGCAGCCTCAACCTCCTGGGCTCAAGGGATCCTCCCACCTCACCCTCCTGAGTAACTAGGACTACAGGCATGCATGCACCACATCTGGCTATTTTTTTTTTTTTTTTTTTTTTGTAGAGATGGAGTCTCACCGTGTTGCCCAGGCTGATCTCAAATTCCCGAGCTCAAGTGATCCACCCACCTCGGCCTCCCAACGTGTTGGGATTACAGGTGTGAGTCTATGTGTCTGGCCTTGCTTAATTATTTTAAAAACATAGGTCGGGCGCAATGGTTCAGCATTTTGGGAGGCTGCAACAGGCAGATCATGAGGTCAGGAGTTTGAGACCAGCCTGGCCAATATGGTGAAACCCCGTCTCTACTAAAAAAAATACAAAAGTTAGCCGAGTGTGGTGGTGCGCACCTGTAGTCCCAGCTACACAGGAGGCTGAGGCAGGAGAATCACTTGAACCTGGGAGGCAGAAGTTGCAGTGAACGGAGGTGGCACCACTGCACTCCAGCCTGGGCGACAGAGCAAGACCCTGTCTCAAAAAAAGAAAAAAAAAGTAAATAGTTTTTTCGAAGATTGCACAGCATTATGTAATTTACACAAAATCACACAGATCATATGTGACCTAGTCTTTGACCCAGATCTGATGCAGAAGCAGTGTTTTTGACCACTATGCAGTAATGCTTTCAAAAGCAAGGAAAGGTGACCATCTCCCCACCTACCACCTTTAATTTAGAAAGGATGCTTGCTGCAAGCAGGAGATGGTTCGGTTGCTAGATCAGACTGCACGCTAAAGGGAAGAGGCCGTGAAGAGTGGAGACCCTCACCCAGATGCTGACTGGAATGGTGATCATAACTGTTTCTCTGGTTCCATGTAAATGATAATGACTCTCACATCATAAGGTGCACAGCACACTTGATCTCTAAGGTGGAAAGAGTCATCAAAACAGGAGAATGTTTCCAGTTCTCCAGAGGGGCTTTCAGAAGATCAAGGTGGTGCTTGGGCAAAATTGTGAGTGATAATCACCTTACCATGTAGCAATTGGTAAGAAGCTTAAAACATACTTTTCTCATGAAATACTCTACATCACTTGAAGTAGGTAGTGCTGGGATCCTTACTTTACAAATAGGACACAGGCATAAAGAGGTCAAATGTCTGGTCTGAGATCCCACATCTAGAAAGTGGCCACAGGAGCCACACCAATCTATGATGCTTTATTCCCATCTAGGCTGCCTCTTCCATTCTGTGCTTACTCAAAGCGCCTGAGGTTCTTCACTTTCTTTTTACCACTGAAAAGGATCTGATATCAGTCATGTGCAACTAAGTATGCTGCTTAGTTGGTGGCTACCTCTTCAAGGATCATTTGTTCTTAGGCTTGCCAATGATATGCTGGACTTGGCTTGTACTGGCCTGAGGTAGCTAATTGTTAAATTTTCAGGAATCTGTGAACCAGCAGACTTCACATTGGTAGTTTAAAATGGGCCATGATGGGAGTATTTACACCAAAGGAATTGGCAAACACTATGAATCAAGGCTATCCAACAAGCCCCATACTCAGATTCCTAAGCATTTACCAGCACACCCATGTGCCCTTATCTCTCATTGCCTTCTGTTATAGAATTTCTGGCATCAGGGACTACTTGGAAAAAAATTGACAGGCACAGGAGAGACTCTGAAATCATGTCTGTCTGCAAGCCACTACCTGCCAAATCTATGCTTCTTTCTGGCTCACTGCTCCAGCAAGATGAAGGCGCTTTTTGGCCCCTCTGAAAACACTTGCACATCTCAATAGGAAAAACAGGCATCTAACACCAGAACTAAATCCATGTTAAAGTAAAAGCCTCAATCAATTAGTATTATAATGACAATAGGCATGATTTTTAAGGTTAGAATAAACATACTTGATTTATAGAACTACAGAATATGTTCTTGAGTATGTAGAAGGGTTATTTTTCATATGGTGTTATAAATTCATAGAATATGAGAATTGCAGGAATCATAATTTTACAAACGAGAAAAGAGAAAAACAAGCTCTGACACCCTAAGAGGGGCAATAACTGGCCAAACAGCTCATGATGCATGTATATCTACCCCACAAACTTGTATTGCCACAGAATAGAAGGAATCCAGGACCCTGATCTTAGCTTGACTTTGGAGAATCCTTGAATATCTACCATAATTTGAAAATGAATTGTTATGACACCCTGCTAGCTTCTGTAGAGACGTGAAAGGGATATAAACAATGGTTAACTTTTAGTAGATGCTTACCAGATGGCAGGGCCTATGCTAAGTACCTAATACATTAAGTTGAATTGTTTGAGACTTCTTATACCTGATATTCGACCTGCCAAATAATTTCAAAAAGTTCAGCCTAAAGACATTATACCTCTGAGTCTTTGCCATCTTCCTATGAAATGGGTACTAGTATCACATCCATTTTACAGATTGAAAGTGAAGGCTTTAATTTAAAAATGAAAATGTTCTTCCCACAGGTGTAATGTTATTTACTTATGAGTAATATTAATGCACTCTTGTGTACAAATTGGTGGCCCTAAACGATGTAGTATACATAAGACATGGACAATAATAACTCACATATATTACCTGTTTCAGGGACCTTGGATAAATTTCTAATTAATCAATTTCTATAATAATTAAATAATTAAAGAAATACTTTTAAAATGTTATTTATAAGTGTAAAAAAGGCATTAGAAAACAAGAAATTTGATGTTTGGACATGTATTCTCTGTATCTTACATGGAAGTATCAGAAACTACAGCCTAGGGCTCCCCAGAATGAAGTAATTGTCTTGGAATTTTTCATAATGCTCAGATAAAGAAGTAGGGTGATTTTACAACCTTGTCTACTTGCAAATTATGACCAATAAAATTCTGAATTGAGGCCATCTGGTTCTGTGATTATTTGCAAATAATATTGAGCTGAATTCACAAACAGTTCACAAATAAAAATTGGGCTAAAGAATTATTAGTACTAACTAAATAAAATGATACTATGTTGAATCAGGAAAACAAACTGGTGAAAACTGTAAAATGGGCTTTGGAAAAAATATTTAAAGGTACATGACTGTTCTTTCAATATGAAACAAAAACTTTAAATGTTCCATTCACAAAAAAGCATTGAGTAATGCCATGCAATTTATTAGCTCTACATGATAAATCCCCCAAGTTCACAAACTGGGCTCCTGGCCACCTGGCAGAGGCCTCGCACATAATTCCATGTGTTTTCTGATTGACTGGTAAATTGTTATCAGTAAGAGTCTGATAACAAGACAAGCAATTCTTTTCACTTTTAAAGAGGCAGCACTATGTCGCCTGTAACTTTTTTTTTTTTTTTTTTTTTTGTAATTCATCAAAGACATGCAACACCTGCAACTTTAAAAAGTGAGGCATCCATAGACTCTATACCCAGCCTGACCTCCTTTGGAGCTCCACCTCATGAAATGCTTTAAAGCCTGGCATGCCAAACAATCCCAAACTCATGCCTCCAGCTACTAAGTCAGACTCCAACGAAGTATCAGAGCACTTTTGTTTCTAAGTGACCATCAGGCACCTAATATTATTTTCCCTTCAGTAAAATATAAGTGATAATCCTTGTCCTACCCCAATAATGATGTAAAAATAATATAACCATACAGTAAGGAATCAAACACGCTTTGAAAAATTGCAGCATAGGGCTAAACAAGAGCCACTGCATAAAGCAAAGAAGTTTTAAAGAAGAAAGGGATCTTGAAGGTTGTTATTTCCAGTTTTTTCCTTTGATAAAGAAAGAACCTGAAATAGGGGGTAGACATTTGTCCAGATTGGATCACCTACTGAGAAGTAGTTTGGTCTCCTGACCCTTTGTCCAGTGCTTTTTCTACCAAACTACATTATTAGGATTATTCCTGTTGCTTTTGTTATTACTGATCTTAAAGAAGCATGAGACTATTTTGAGATACAGAGACAGACTGACCTAGCTAAGCAGCCATACTCTTCTGTGTAAGAACCGCTGGTCTGCACTGCAGAAACTTTGTTCTTAATAAACCTGGTGTCCTAGGAAGTCTACCAAGAGATGAAGAAGCTTGCCATTGTGCCTTACAACTTTTAGACAATTAAATGCCTGGGGAATCTTATTTCAAGATTGGGCAAGTGACGAGTATTGAGACAGACAGAGTTATTCATGAAAACGTTAACACGGAACCCCAAATTTAACCATTCTAAACACCAGTTTCTTCCACTGAAAATAAGCAAGCTGGGGTAGATCATCCCATCGAATGCTAATGTTGTATTAATCTAAGTTTCATTAAGTTTAGTATGTTTCATTAAATTTGGTATGTTTCATAGAAAGTTCAAGTTTTAATGAATCATAATACTTGCTTCCTAAAATGTTATTAATAATTTAAAAATCAAATATAATCTTGCACGGGGAAAAAGCTGATGAATATTAAATTTCCAGTTTTTAGAACTGAAATTGCCTCGCACCACCATTTCACCTCTTGAGTGCTCTCTGCATTCTCCTCTGGTTACTTTTACTGTACTTTTTATGCTGTTACAACAAGCATGTTTGTGTTTCCTGTATTCTATTGTATGCTATGTATATACTTTTGCATTAGCCCAGTCCAAACATAAAATACTATGCGAAAAAAGACAAATGAAACTGCTCACATACCCCATGACGATCCTCAAAGTATGCCAGGCTGGCTTTGGTTAACACAAAGAAGCGGACTTTAAAGTTCGAGGGAGAAGTTCTTCTCTTTTGTTGGGATTTCTTGATGAGCTGTTCTTCCAGGAGGATAAAGTTGTTCATGATCCAGTTCTTGAAATGTGATGCACCTTGGGCATCACCTCTCAGCACAACCAAAGGGAAGAGTTTTGGGGCAAAGAATGCAATGTGGAGGCAGTTGATCTTCAGAGAGTTGCTCAAGGGCAACTTGCCTTCAACGTTATCTTTCTATCAACATTCAGCCAACATAGCTGAGCTTCTCCTCTGATGTCAAAGGCCATAACCACATCCTTTCAAAATTCACAAAACGAGGAAGCAAATGTAAAAAATACATACAGGCTATGCTATACGGCTCAAAATGATATTTGAAAAACTGTAGACTCAAAATTATGGTAAGGATTACAGTTTAATCTTTATAGTTCCTGGTTTAATCCATCCAATCCATCCAGCAGTTAAAACATGTAGCACAAGGGGTAAGGACAATGCGTGGTTTTGCTTACCATGATATACTCAGCAACCATCACAGTGCCTGACACATAAAAAAGATGTTTAAGAAAAATTTGTTGAATGGATCTTCGCCAAATTGGGTTGGACAATTAAAAGAGGTAATGAGCACAAAACCCTCACACATTAAAATGAAGAAATATGTTACTGAAGTTTATTAGTTTTTAAGATTTAAATTAAAGCCCACAGAAATTTCTCAATGCTACATATAGATGACTGCCTTTCTGTCCTGACATTTTGTGAAACAGTGAAAAATAAGCGAATCCTTCAGAATGGCATAATAAACAAAGTATATATGGGCTTTAAAAACAAACAAACTTGTGTTGGATTCCCAGATCTGTCACTTACTAAGCTGTTTCTCTTTGAGCAAGCTGTGCCTCCTCTGATCCTTAGCTTCCTTGTGAGGGTCCCTTGGAGGACTGAATCCCATACATCTTACAAATGGTGGGTGCTAGTCATGCATGTTGCCTTAGAGTTAGTACATAGTTGAAAAATAATGTGTGGCATTTATCTCTACCATGTTAATAATCAAGAGATTTTAGTGTAAGCAGAGATGGCATGTACTGGGTAGTGATAAATAATAAATGAAACAATCATTCTTGCTGTATAGGAGTGAAATTCTCCAATGTTTATTTTTAAATGTAAATTACCAAACAATAGCCTTATTTTATTTCATATACTGGATGCCCCAGCATAATCAAGACACTCAGGAGGGTAGGGTACAGGTATATTTTAAATGATCTCCCCTATTCTGAGATTTTAAGACATATGTGTGAAAATATGCTGCTCAAACAAGATCTTTTTTTTTTTTTTTCTCCCTGAATATGGGCTTGAGTTAGGGATTGTTGCTTTTCCCAAATATCTACTCTCTCCTTCATACAAGAGTGACTGACTGAATCCCTGATGGTTTTCTGGGCATCTGGCCATCAAGAATAAAGACCACAATTTTTAGCCTCCCTAGTAGCTAGGTGTACTTGTATGACTGTCTTCTGGTCAACTGAATGTACAGAAGTGGTGTGCACAACTTCTAGGAAATTTCCTTAGTGGGATCTGTCATCCCCTTTTCTTTCCATTTTCCTCCTGCCTTCTGACTAGAATGTTGAGGTGACAGTTGGAGCTGAAGCAGCTATCTAGTATCATGAGGTGGAAATTGAATGTTGAGGACAATGGAGTATAAGATAGAAAGAGCCTGGGACCTTGGTGACCATGGATCTTCCATGCCAGTCCTGGATTACCTTTTTTAATATCTATTTTCTGAGTCTCAGTTATTTTGAGGTTTCTGTCACTACCAGGAAACCTAGATAATACAGTGTTATCTTCTCAAACTAGACTACAAACTCCTTTGAGAGAAGTACATTTTATACCTGCTTGGTTCAGATGAGAAGATTTACAGACTTCACAAAGTGTTCTCATCCGGGAAAACAAAACATCATCAGTAGCTGCTGCAATTGTTAGGAGTCTTTCATTTGCTCAGTCTCCATGGAGTGCCATCATAAGTAGTTTTATTCTCTTTCTCATAGAGCCATCAAACCCACTATCTCGGAATTGTCTTTGCCAACTTTAAATTGTAAACTTAGGAAGCTCAATATTTTTTTTCTCACTTTAAGGAAAACATAAACAAACAAAAAAAATAGTCCCTTTGTTTGTTTTCGTTTTAAAAAGTTCACTTCCCAGGAGCCAAATTCAAGGAGCTCCCACTTGCCAAAGATGGAACAATTTAAGTATCAAAAGGAATAATAATTGCCATGAATTGAAGAACAGCAAAAATGTTAAAGCAATGAGTCCAAAAGAGAATTGAAAAAAGCATCCCAACCTTTTGATCACTTTTGGAGGATGCTGAAGAACCAGCTTGTTTTTCTGAAAACTGGAAACAAAGGAAAAGAATAAAACATGTTTCCTGCTTTTCTTGAAGAACTATCTTTCAATTCAGTAATCAAGTATTTAATGAGGAAGTCCTTTTTTTTCCCGAGAAACCAATCAATGAAGGAGTGATAGAATATCATCATTTTGCAATGCCAATGAAATAATAAATGTAGGCAATGATCATCAATGGCTGTTAAAATTATTATGCAAAAAGTCAATACGAAAATTTATAACTGTCATATGAAGCTGACAACACTGTAACACGCTGATTAATCTTAAAAGAATAACAACCAGATGTTGTATGCCTCCTGAGGTGATGCAAGAGAAAGTACACAAAACCAACAGCTAAAGAGTCTTGCCAAGAGAAAACAAAATTGAACACAAATCTAATCAAACTTCGAGATATAAATTCGAGTTTACAGGAAATACAAGAGATAAATGGACCTGACAAATGACACTGTGGAGATGCAATTGGATAAGTCCAGAATACAAAACATGCTAAGGACAAATGATTCAGTGTCATTCACAAATAAGTCATAGAAGGTGGGGCACGGTGGCTCATGCTTGTAATCCCAGCACTTTGGGAGGCCAAGGGTGGTGGATTGCTTGAGCCCAGGAGCTTAAGACCAGCCTGGGCAACATGGTGAAACCCTTTCTCTACAAAAAATACAAAAAGTTAGCCAAGCATGGTGGCACACACCTGTAGTCCCGGCTACTCGGGAGGCTGAAGTGGAAGGATCACTTGAGCCCAGTGAGTGGAGGTTGCAGTGAGCTGGGACTGCACCACTGTACTCCAGCCTGGGTAACAGAGCCAGATTCTGTCTCAAAAAACAAAAACAAAACAAAACAAAACAACAACAAATAAGTCAGAGGGGGAACCCTTAGATTAAAAGAGACTTTCAGAGACATATGGGCATGTTTGGACTTTGGATTAAGAGTCAAGCAAATCAATTGTATAAAGATGTTATGAGATAATTAGACACATTTGAATGCTAAATCAATGTTTGATAATACTGAGAAACTTGTTATTTTTAAAGATGTAATAATAGGCTGCGCACGGTGGCTCACGTCTGTAATCCCAGCACTTTAGGAGGCTGAGGTGGGCGGATCATGTGAGGTCAGGAGTTCGAGACCAGCCTGGCCAACATGGTGAAAGCCCATCTCTACTAAAAATACAAAAGTCAGCTGAGTGTGGTGCTGTGTGCCTGTAATCCCAGCTGCTTGGGAGGCTGAGGCAGGAGAATCGCTTGAACCTGGAAGGCGGAGGTTGCAGTGAGCCAAGATGGTACCACTGCATTCCAGCCCAGGCGACAGAGCAAGACACCATCTCAAAAAAAATGGCACTATTATCATGTTAAAATAGTCCTTATTTTGCATAGAGACATACACTGAATTATTGATAAAACAATAAAATGTTTATGATTTGCTTCATTATAATCCAGTGGAGGGGGAGAAATCAGTAGGGGAAGGGATGAAAAATGTTTGAACATGACTTGACAATTGCTAAATCTGGCTAATGGGTACATCCTTATTCTACTCTCCTTGCACTGATGCACGTTTGAAAATTTCCCTAATTAAAAAGTTAAGAAAAGAAAAAGAGGCTGGGTGTGGTGGCTCACACCTGTAGTCTCAGCACTTTGGGGTGCCGAGGAGGGTGGATCACCTGAGGTCAGGAGTTCAAGACTAGCCTGGCCAAACCCCGTCTCTACTAAAAATACAAAAATTAGCCTGGCGTGGTGGCAGGCGCCGGTAGTCCCAGCTACTTGGGATGCTGAGGCAGGGGAATGGCTTTAACCTGGGAGGCGGATGTTGCAGTGAGCTGATTGCGCCACTGCACTCCAGCCTGGGTGACAAGAGAAAACCCCATCTCAAAACAACAACAACAACAACAACAACAACAACAAAGAAAAGAAAAAGAAAGCCCAGTTCAGTTCAAGATAATAATCAAAACTCCAAACATGTATTTAAACTCATGCTTTTCCTTAACTTTAAATGGGTTTGCTTCAGGATTTGAAGCACCTTGGCTTTTCCACCATGTCCTAACCTCTCTTTTCCTACACACAAGCCTGGTGTCTGACCCACCTGAGTTGGAAGCTCAGGCTGGAGGGAAAAGAGGAAGAGGGGCAAAGGGTGCAACATTTGTGTAGTTGCAGCAGTGATCTGGGGATGATGTCCCTGGGATGTGGTGGATGCATAATTGCTGCTTTTTCTTGCATGTTTCATGTGCTTCGTTATTTTCAGAGATTTTTCAGCTGAAGAGTCTGACAACTATTCCCCTGATGTGGGAGATGCCACTCTTCTTGGCCAACGAGCCCAACCCTCAGCCCTTGGGCTTCAGCTGTTCCAGCTCCCGTCAGGATTCAATTGCCCACTAGGTTGTCCTCTTGGGTAAAATTTCCTTGAAAATGAACTACAGAGGCTGGGCATGGGGGCTCACGCTGGTAATCTCAGCACTTTGGCAGATTGGGGTGGGAGGGTCCCTTAAGCTCAGCTTGGGCAACACAGGGAAACCTCGTTTCTATTAAATAAAAAGAAAAAAGAGCCAGGCACGGTGGTTCATGCCTGTAATCCTAGCACTTTGGGAGGCTGAGGCAGGCGGAACACTTGAGGTCAGGAGTTTGAGACCAGCCTGGCCAACATAGTGAAATCCTGTCTCTACTAAAAATACAAAAATTAGTTGGGTGTGGTAGCATTCGCCTATAATCCCAGATACTTAGGAGGCTGAGGCAGGAGAATTTCTTGAACCTGGGAGGTGGAGGTTGCAGTAAGCTGAGGTCGTGCCACTGCAATTCAGCCTGGGGGACAGAGTAAGACCCCATCTCAAATGAAGAAAAAAGAAATGGAACCACATACCACTTATTTCCTCCCATAGATCTACTGGAAGACTCAGGCCTCCTTTCCCAGCCAATGATGGATATACCATTTGCCCCAAGTAGAGGCCCCTCTCCCTCTGACACCGAGTAAGTAGCTCTTCTACAAACTTTCACCATGATGTTTCTCCAAGAGGGATTTAGACACTAGTCCTTATAGCTGTAAAACTCTGGGACTCACACCAAGCTCACTGAACAGTCTCTTAAAGTCCCTTTTGGCTGGCTTCTGGTAGATAAGCACCCACCCGCCTTACCCCGTGGGCTAGTGGTGAGAGGAAACGCACAACCCCCAACATTCTCTCTCTTGCTTTTTCATGCCTTGTTTTCTAAAGGCTGAAGGTGGGCAAACGCTATTACTGGCAGAATCTGTTTTGCCTCTTAATGCGTCAAGTATGGATGGAGGTACTTCATTCCCTTTATCATATTAATATAGGGCTTTGGGGCCTCAACTGAAACTGGGTTGGAAAAAACCTAATTTAACCCAATTTCTATAACAAAGGAAAAACCAATTCAACCTGGCACTGCTGGGTCCCCTGGTATTTAACGACGACATCAGAGGTTTTGGTTTTCATTCCTTAGTTCTGGGCTGGTTTCACGTATGGGCAAGCTGTCTTCCGTGGCAGCAAAATGGCTGCTGGGCTGATATCTTATCAGTGGAGCTAGATCCTTTTCCTCATAGTTCAGTAAAAGTCCCAGAATTTTGAATCATTGGCCTAACTCAGATGATATGCTCACATGTACCTCAATCATTAGAGCCAAGGCAATGGAATATTCAGTTGACCCATTCCAGGCCTGGATGCAATCCTGGGTCTGGGAGTGGGGTGGAGTCAGCCCTATCCAGCCACATGGACCTACCCATCCACAGATGGGGGAGGGATGGTTCTCTGAGGAACACTAGAGTGTTTCCACTAGAGGAAGGGGAATGGCTGCTGCATCAGTGATAAATGATTGCTCTCTTACTGTTACCTAAAACCCATCTTCATTGCTTTATCTTTTGAGGTCCTACAACTCCAACCTTCTCTAGTCCGAGAGCTTGCCCTTTGGATAATTGCAGGGCCCTCTTGTGTCCAGGCCAAAGAGATCCTTCCATTGTCCTCTTTGGATGTGGCTGTGAAGCCCTTTAATTTCCTTGTGGTTCCCATCCAAACTTAATCAGGTTTATTAATATCCATTTAAGAGTCATACCCAGAATATTTTGGCACATATATAACTTATTTCTTCTGAAAACAACGACAACAACAACACCACCACCACCACCAACACCTTCTGTTTGCTAGAGCTATCAACTCTAAGGGTGAAAAATAGCATGAGCACAGAGAGGTATCTGTACAAGATGTTTATTGCAGTTTTTTTTTTCTCTTTTTGAGACGGAGTCTTGCTCTGTCACCAGGCTGGAGTGCAGTGGCGCGATCTCGGCTCACTGCAACCTCTGCCTCCCGGGTTCAAGCGATTCTCCTGTCTCAGCCTCCCGAGTAGCTGGGATTACAGGCGTGTGCCATCATGCCCGGCTAATTTTTTGTATTTTTAGTAGAGACGGAGTTTCACCTTGTTAGCCAGGATGGTCTCAATCTCCTGACCTTATGATCTACCCGCCTCAGCCTCCCAAAGTGCTGGGATTACAGGGGTGAGCCACTGCGCCTGGCTGTTGCAGTATTTTTTTTTGGTAATAGAAAACACCTGTCTGTGCATCAATGAGAGACAAGTAAAATAATCTGTGGTGCATCCTTACAATGGCACACTACAAGGTTATGGAAACAAATAATGTATATTCATAATGTATCAACCTAAAAAACTTCAGGATATATTGTTAACATGGAAAAGGCGCAGAACAATATGTTTGGCTTGTATGTTTTTACGTTTTGTTTTTACATACAAGTCATACATATTGTTCTGTACCTTTTCCAGGTGTATTTTATTTTTATATTAATGTGTATTTAAATGCACATGGTGATATCAGGAAGTTTGTATATCAAAATTCCAGCAAATAAAACTGGAAAGGTAAAGAAATGTTTTGCTTTTTAATTTACAAAATTTAAAAAATGATAAAATGGAAGGATTTTTTACTTTCCAATTTAAAATAAAAGAGAAATGATTTGTCAGAAATCATTGATTTGATTTGTAGAAGACAATAATGACTGAAATGGCTAGTAAATTTAGAGCTAATTTTTTTGCAATATATATATATTTCTGATAACAAAAGTAAAGTATATTCTTGGTGGAAAGAGCAGACCAGCAATTAAATAAAAACTACATCTAATCTCACCCTTCAGAAATAATCAGTTAATATTTATTTTACATTCTTCCAGTATTTTTTCAGAGTTAAATTTAATATTTACTTAGAATAATCATTTTATCCCAGCTCCTGGATCAGTTCCCTCTTTCTACCTGTAGACAGTTTCTATTCTTTTTCTTTTTCTTTTTTTTTTTGAGACAGAGTCTCCATCCGTCACCCAGGCTGGAGTACAGCACCCAGGCTGGAGTGCAGTGGGGTGATCTCGGCTCACTGCAATCTCCGCCTCCCAGGTTCAAGCGATTATTGTGTCTCGGCCTCCAGATAGCTGGGATTACAGGTGCGCACTACCACGCCCAGCTAATGTTTGTATTTTTATTAGAGGTGGAGTTTCACCATGTTGCCCTGGCTGGTCTCGAACTCCTGGCCTCAAGTGATCCACCCGCCTCGGCCTCCCAAAATGCTGGGATTACAGGCGTGAGCCACCAAGCCTGGCCTGATCTTTATTTTTATTTTTAATGTTAAGTGTTTTATTGTGTGTGTGTGTATGTGTGTCTGTGTGTGTGAATTTAGCTGCAAGTTTCTTCAATGTAACATTAAATTAATAATATGTAAACGGAGGCAGAGCATCTCATGATTTGTAAACAGAGCAAAACAGGGAGCCGAGACAGGGAAGTTGTCCTAAGCCCGTGTGAGCAGCGAAGGATTCCGCTAGGGAGTGGGGCGGAATGCGGAGCAGAAAAGAAGCAAGACAGGAGTGGGGGATGGGAGGGGGAAGACAGAGGGCGCTAGTTGGATCATAATGTTGAGAAATACAATTATTTTGATCCTCTCCCTGACTTCTTTTTTGTATGTATACCAGCTCATTTTCCTTTTCAACCCGAGGCAGAGAGGCAAGCTGATTTGCATACTGGTCCTCAGGGGAAGAGTTAGGTGACGGTCTTTTCGGAGCCAGAAGGTGAGGCAGAAATCAGGTTGGCTTCCTGAAGTCCTAGGTGCCCCAGGCTGACCGCAGCTCAGCCCCCGCCGCCACCTCGGCTGAGCAGCATTGACATAAAAGTACTGTGGATTGTATTTTAGGCCAGGGGATTTACCCAGCCAGTACATACTGTGTATGGTATGGAAATCTCCCCACCCTCACATCCTGCCTAGCTGGCAATGCTCCCCTGGGCTGCACACTCACTGAAAAGGCTATATATAGCTGTCTACTTCCCTTGCTTTTCAAAATCATAGATGAAGAATAAAAGTTATTGACTGAAACCACTTCCCACAATGCACATTTAGACTTCAGCCACCTATAATCTTGTATGTCTACATATACTCAGTGCCTTGTATACACTGTTTTGTGTTACCACTCTTCACAGCTCTTCAATCTTAGGCTCATTTAAAATATATGCAAAACTATCCTTAGAATTGTGGTTCTGATCGTTTTTCTTCTTAAGAAACAATTATTGTTGGTTTTGAATATAGTGGTAAAGGGTATTAGAGTCACCATGCATTCAACTCATTTGTTATCACTCTGCTGTGTATTTACTTGCCCTCCTGTTTTCTTCTCTTTCTTCAGTGTGTGTTCTACTGGCTTGTAAGCTCTCTAAAATTTAGATTCTAGCTTATACATGCTGTACCACATTCCTCGTCAAGAAAAATTACCCAAAACTCGTAAATAAAAATCAAGCAAAGCAGGCAATATGTACTTCTGATGTCATATTAAAGCCTTGTTTAACATGCCTGCTCGGGGATTATTTAATTATCTAAGAGAATGAAGGAAGACAATGGGATTGGATCCGTAAGTCAAGACTGAAGTATTGCTATTTTCTTCAATAACTTTATTGAGATATGTTTCATTGACCATAAAATTCATCCATTGAAAGTGTATAGTTTGGTAATGTTTGGTATATATTCACAGAGTTGTACAGCCCTCTCAATTTAATTTTTAGAACATTTTCAACACCTTAAGAAGGCTATCCACGACTGATGAAAGTCTCACTCTTTGAAGGGAATGTTCTAGAAATGAAGTCTCCATCTTGCTGTTTCCCTGAGACAGCAAGTTGACCCAAGGTAGCTCCTGTTACCAGTTCCTTTCACACACACACATACACACACACACACACACACTCTCATACACACACATACACACACTTTAAATTTCTCACTAAAAAACATATGATGTACCGCATATGCTATTTTGCAACCTACTTTTTTGTGTGTGCCCAGTATCCTAGGCCAAGCAACTTGCTTTTTCACTTGCTAATATTTATTGGAGATTGCTCAGTTTCAGCATACCTAATAGTTGCCTCAAAGTATGTGTGGTGGCTGAGCACTTCTCATTACTCTCACTGCTATCGCATACGTCTTACCCCAAATCATCTCTTGCAGGAGTTGCCCCATCTCTACTGCTGTCTTCCCTGCACTTCTATAATCTCTTTTTAGTATGGTGACCAGAATAATCTTCTATATTTATGGTTTGGATCATCCCCCGTTCACAGCAAAGCCAAAGACCTCTCAGAGCGCTAAAAGGTCCACCCAACATGATCTGCTCATCCATCACCACCCCAGTTGCCTCTCAGCCTCATCTCCAACGACCCTCCGCCTTACTCTACTTTCATCACTGTAGCCTGCTTGGAGTTCCTTAAACATACCAGGCATGCTCTCATCTCAGGGTCTTGGCCTTTGCTGCTTCCTCTGACTGAGAAGTTCTTTCCCCATCTTCATGGCTTCCTCTCCAATCTCCTTTATGTCTTCACTCAAAGGTCACTTCTGGGCCCATCACAGTGGCTCACACCTGTAATCCCTACACTTGGAAGATCTGAGGTGGGAGGATTGCTTGAGGCCAGGAGTTTGAGACTAGCCTGGGCAACACAGCAAGACCCTGCCTCCACAGAAAATTTAAAAACTAACAGGGTATGGTGTTGTGCACCTGTAGTTCCAGCCACTTGGGAGGATGAGGCAGGAGGATCACTTGAGCCCAAGAGTTTTGAGTCTGCAATGAGCTGTGATCACATCACTGCACTCTAGCCTGGGTGACACAGCAACACCCCATCTCTTAAACAACAACAAAAACAACAACAACAACAACAACAACAACAACAAAACTTTTCTCATTGAGCATTCTTTAACCACCACCTTCCCCTCCCCTACGCACGCTCCCATCCTGCTTGCCTACTTTTCTGCAGCACTTACCAGCATTAGACATGCCATTTAATTTATTGGTTTATCATTGGGAACATATCAATGTTTTCCTGAACACATCGGGAAAAAAATGGTTTACTGTCCATATACAAGCTCCAGGAGACCAAGAATATTTGTCTATTTTGTCCATTGCTATATTCCTGCATCTAAAAGAGATTCTGGCACAAAGTAGGCAATTAATCATATTAATGGAGTGAATGGATAAATTTATGCTGCTTTGCATTTATATGTTTGTGTCCTATTTGTCCTATTAGTGTCACCAGTCTAGTATAGTTTAACCATTGCCACATTTTGGGATGTCAGTATGCTTTTGGTCTTATATGACCTTGCTGAAATTGCCTGTAACTTCTTTTTTTGTTGTTGTTTTTGAGACAGGGTCTCACTTTGTCACCCAGGCTGGAGTGCAGTGGTGCAATCTTGGCTCACTGCAGCCTCCACCTCCCAGGCTCAAGTAATCTTCCTGCTTCAGCTCCCCCAAGTAGCTGGGACTACAGGCGTGTGCCATCATGCCCAGCTAATTTTTTTTTTTTTTAATTTTTAGTAGAGATGGGATTTTGCCATGTTGGCCAGGCTGGTCTTGAGCTTCTGAGCTCAAGCAATCCTCTCGCCTTGGCCTCCCAAAATGCTGCGATTATAGACGTGAGCCACCATGCCAATCTGCTTGTAATTTTCCTGAGCCTTCATTTTTCCTCTATAAAATAGATACCTGGCCTGGTGTGGTGGCTCACACATGTAATCTCAGCATTCTGGAATGTTGAGGTAGGCATTCCAGAATGCTGAGGTAGGCATCTCCACTTGAGGCCAGAAGTTAGAGACCAGCCTGGTCAACATGGCGAGACCCTATCTCACAAAAAGCCAGGCACATGGTGGTGCTGTGCTTCTGGTCCTAGGTACTGCTGAGGCTGAGGTGGGAGTTTCGCTTGAGCCTGGGAGGCGGAGGTTGCAGTGGGCTGAGATGGTGCCACTGCACTCCAGCCTGGGCTACAGAGCAAGACTCTGTCAAAAAAAAAAAAAAAAAAAGGTAACGGGGAGAGACCTACACTTTTAGTTTTTTAGAGACAGGATCTCACTCTGTTGCCCTGACTGGAGTGCAGTGGATAGAGCCACTGCTCAGTCATAGCTCACTGCTGCCTTGAACTCATGGGCTTATCCTCCTGACTCAGCCTCTTGAGTAACTGGGACTACAGGCATGCCACCATGTATAGCTAATATTTTTCATTTTTTGTAGAGCTGAAGGTCTTGCTATGTTACCCAGATTGATCTCTCCCTTGTGTTCTCAAGTGATCCTCCTGCCTTGGCCTCCCAATGTGCTGAGATTACAGATGTGAGCCAAGGCACCCAACCAGAATTAAAATGTTTAGAAGAATGTATCATGGCAACAGCATGCCTGGCTTATAGTAGGTTCTCAATCATACAATTATAGTTTCTCTCATTATTAATTATTCATCAGAAATGACCTTAGGAGAAGAATATATGGCTATGTCTATATACAGCTCCAACTTCTTACTTTTTAACATAATTGTGTTGACTTTTAGTTATGATTCCGTTGTAATAGAATATATGCCACTTTGTTTTTTCTTATTTTTCCCCAAAAAGTCATTCAATATCTTCAGAAAAAAAAAATTTCAGCTTTTCAGAGATAGGAAACTTTATCTTTGCATTTCCACTT
Organism: Mandrillus leucophaeus; assembly: GCF_000951045.1. Lineage (NCBI taxonomy): Eukaryota > Metazoa > Chordata > Mammalia > Primates > Cercopithecidae > Mandrillus > Mandrillus leucophaeus. Next base: position 6,558,872 of record NW_012108363.1, read on the forward strand.
TCTAGGGGGTCGCAAACAAAATACTTGCTCATTAAATTTTGTTGAATAAATAAATGGAAGAATGAATCTCAATGGACACAAGCAAGTTTATATTTACTGCGAAGCTGCAGTGTGTCAGGCACTGCAGTTGGCACTGGGGGATATAAAAAATAACATTTCGTGGTTGAAGTTCATTTCAAGACCTCCACATGGTAATCATCGAGTTTGGGGGAACGTATGTTTATTGCAGAAGTAATTCTCTAGCTGGGGGAGGGGGAATTTGGATTCTTCACCTTGTACAAAGTAAAACAAAACAAAGCAAAAACTCCAGATAGATGTCTTTGCCATCATTTCTCAGAAGAGCTTTAAAAAGAAACAGAACGTCAGTGGTTTATCAAGTAGGCATCAAAAGTGAAGCAGCAGACATATCCGTGTGGGAAATCCTGTGGTGATTCAAGACCTCCAAGAATTCCTGTGGTTCCCAGTAAATCCCCACACATGTCACTACCTAC
>NW_012108363.1:6561862-6562822 GCF_000951045.1 Mandrillus leucophaeus
ACTCCAGGGACTGCTGAAGGAGCAGCAGCCAGGACAGCAGGTGGCATAGCAGTGGCAGGAACAGCAACAGGCCCTAGAACAGATGTGGCAATAGCCTGTCTCTTATACACATCTAGATGTGTATAAGAGACAGCATTTCATCCTTCACCTCCCTCCCACCCTTCTGAGTCTCCAATATGCAATTGGAGACTATACAGTTTTTTGTGCATTTTTTTTTTTTTTTTGAGACAGAGTTTCACTCTTATTTCCCAGGCTGGAGTGCAATGGCATGATCTTGGCTCAATGCAACCTCCGCCTCCCGGGTTCAAGAGATTCTCCTGCCTCAGCCTCTGAGTCTCTGAGTAGCTGGGATTACAGGCACCCGCCACCATGTCCAACTAATTTTTGTTTATTTTATTTTATTTTATTTTATTTTTTTAGTAGCGATAGGGTTTCACCATGTTAGCCAGGCTGGTCTTGAACTCCTGACCTCAGGTGATCCACCTGCCTCAGCTTCCCAAAGTGCTGTGCAAGATTTTTAACAATGAAGAAGTCTTTCTTCCATTTGAGTCACAGTCTGTCTCCCTGTGACTACCAGGCACTGATTTCTGTGTCAATCAGCACACCCTGTGCGTGTGTATGCACATGCACAATCTTAGTAGCCACCAAAATGTAAAGTGAGTGTATCCCTTGACTGTGCAATCCCACTTCTGGAAATCTGTCCTGCAGAATATGTAAAAATAAGTGTACAAAATACAATGTCCAAGGATGAGGAGTTGTATCAGTACTTTCTCTGGTACTGGAATTGCTCAACCAAAATTGAGTGACCATTGAAGGGGTACTGTAGATGGAACCTGGCAACAAATGAGAGCAAGACTTAGGCTTAGTCTGGGTGCAGTGGCTCATGCCTATAATCCCAGTACTTTGAGAGGCCGAGGAAGGCGGATCACCAGAGTTCAGGAGGTTGAGACCAGCCTGGTC
>NW_012108363.1:6566432-6579357 GCF_000951045.1 Mandrillus leucophaeus
ACTCGAAAATGATGTTTTAAAAGATAAACCTGCTTCTGGCTGGGTGCGGTAGCTCACACCTATAATCCCAGCATTTTGAGAGGCTGAGGGTGGATTACCAGAGTTCGGGAGTTGGAGATCAGCCTGGCTAACATGGTGAAAAACCCTTGACTCTACTAAAAATACAAAAATTGGCTGGGCGTGGTGGTGGGCACCTGTAATCTCAGCTACTTGGGAGCGTGAGGCAGGAGGATTGCTTGAACCTGGATGGCAGAGGTTGCAGTGAGCAGAGATGGAACCACTGCACTCCAGCCTGGGGGACAAGAGTGAAACTCCATAAAAAAATAAAAAATAAAAAAAAAAAAACACTTCAAATGAGAGAATAGTTGAGAAAATCCTCCATATCCTGAAAATCACTGCCCAAATGGAACCCTGGCTCTTTAGTTCTGACGGGGAACAGAAGTCCCTTGGGACCATTCGTTCAACACCTATTCCTGAGTGCCTGCTGGCACTGTGCCACCTACACACTGGGGACACAGAGATCAGCATCTAGACAGCACCCCTGCCCTTAGCAAGCACACCTTACATGCCCAGGATTTTATCCCCAGGAAGCAATTCAGCTGAAGCAAAAATATTTTTGCAAGAAGATGATCCTTGAAGGGGTATCTAAAACAGCAAAACTGGAAACAACCCAGATATTTATAAAAGCAGAATGACTTCATAAATTATGCGTCCCAGCATTTTGATTGAAAAAAATACCCAGCCTACCCACACCTACACCCCGGCAAGGTCAGCCTCACCCCTGTGGAGGTGTTGATTTGTTTTGCAGGGAAGGCTGGTGACCCTGACTCGAAGGGATAGTTGCATGGAGGCTAGGACAAAGGGGTGTGAGATGAGTACAGGTCACAAAGGACTGCAGAGGATAAATGTGGTGGTGCCAGGAGATTTAGGCAGAAGCCCTGTAGGGAGATGGGCAGTTACCTTCTCTCCCTCTCTCTCTCGGGGACTCTATTTGTGGCTGGTGGAGTTGTCTTAAATGAAGAGAACTATGAGCAATGAATCTTGTTTACCTTATTACACAGCCCGCAGCTACTATTCAATGAGTGCGTTCAAAACCTCCATGGGGGACCTGCAGCGACAATTGTACAAGAGAGGAGAGTACGACATTTTCAAGTATGCACCGATGTTCGAGAGTAATTTTATTCAGATAAACAAAAAGGGAGAAGTGATTGATGTACACAACCGTGTCCGAATGGTGACAGTGGGCATCGTCTGCACCAGCCCCATCCTCCCACTGCCTGACGTCATGGTGCTGGCCCGACCAACTAAAATCTGTGAAGAGCATGTCAGACAGGGCTGGTTTGCCAAGGGGAGAGGTCGCAGGCCCGTCAAGACTCTAGAGCTCACGAGACTGCTTCCCTTGAAGTTTGTGAAGATCTCCATCCACGATCGTGAGAAACAGCAGCTGCGCCTGAAACTCGCCACTGGCCGTACTTTTTATCTGCAGCTGTGTCCCTCTTCTGACACACGGGAAGATCTCTTTTGCTATTGGGAAAAACTTGTCTATCTCCTGAGGCCACCAGTAGAGAGTTACTGCAGTACCCCGACACTTCTAACTGGGGACACAGCACCCGAAGACAACAAAAGCCTAGTGGTAAGCCTCTCTAAGGCTCGACAACACGGGGCGGGGTCTTTGAGGGAGCAGTTCAAAGCCAGTCCTACAAAGCCCTTGGTGCTTTCTGAGGCCCACCTGGAAAAAGTATTGCGTTTTCAAGGGCTCAGGACCAAACGAGCCACTACTAGGGGACTTACCACGCTGGGAGGTGGGAGGGCTTGTTCAAAGTGTCCCATAAGGCTGAATTTCAGAGACTTTAGGTATCAGCTACTCCGGTCTCACACCCAGGGTTGAAATCCTTTCTACACCATCCTGATTGTCAGTCTTTTCTTGAACACTTATTACCCCAACCCAGGTGGTCTGATGTGTTGTGGAACTTTTCTTTATTTGTATAAATATAAGGGGTGCAAGTGTAGTTTGTTTGTTTTTTTTTTTCGTGGATATATCGTATACTGGTAAAATCTGGGCTTTTAGTGTAACCATCATCTGAATAATACACATTGTACCCACTAAGTAATTTCTCATCCCTCACCCCCTCCCACCCTTCTGAGTCTCCAATATGCAATTGGAGACTATACAGTTTTTTGTGCATTTTTTTTTTTTTTTTGAGACAGAGTTTCACTCTTATTTCCCAGGCTGGAGTGCAATGGCATGATCTTGGCTCAATGCAACCTCCGCCTCCCGGGTTCAAGAGATTCTCCTGCCTCAGCCTCTGAGTCTCTGAGTAGCTGGGATTACAGGCACCCGCCACCATGTCCAACTAATTTTTGTTTATTTTATTTTATTTTATTTTATTTTTTTAGTAGCGATAGGGTTTCACCATGTTAGCCAGGCTGGTCTTGAACTCCTGACCTCAGGTGATCCACCTGCCTCAGCTTCCCAAAGTGCTGTGCAAGATTTTTAACAATGAAGAAGTCTTTCTTCCATTTGAGTCACAGTCTGTCTCCCTGTGACTACCAGGCACTGATTTCTGTGTCAATCAGCACACCCTGTGCGTGTGTATGCACATGCACAATCTTAGTAGCCACCAAAATGTAAAGTGAGTGTATCCCTTGACTGTGCAATCCCACTTCTGGAAATCTGTCCTGCAGAATATGTAAAAATAAGTGTACAAAATACAATGTCCAAGGATGAGGAGTTGTATCAGTACTTTCTCTGGTACTGGAATTGCTCAACCAAAATTGAGTGACCATTGAAGGGGTACTGTAGATGGAACCTGGCAACAAATGAGAGCAAGACTTAGGCTTTGTCTGGGTGCAGTGGCTCATGCCTATAATCCCAGTACTTTGAGAGGCCGAGGAAGGCGGATCACCAGAGTTCAGGAGGTTGAGACCAGCCTGGTCAACATGATGAAAATCATCTCTACTAAATATACAAAAAAATTAGCCAGGCATGGTGGTGGGCGCCTGTTGTCCTAGCTACTCAAAAGGCAAAGGCAGGAGAATCCCTTGAACTCGGGAGGTGGAGGTTGCAGTGAGCCGAGATCGTGCCACTGCACTCCAGGCTGGGCGATAGAGTGAGATTCTGTCTCAAAAAAAAAAAACCAACAACAAAAAAAACAACTTAGACTTGATGATTTTAGAGATTCTGCTTTTCCTTCTCCTTCTTCTTCTTCTTTTCTTTTTCTAAACAGTGTCTCACTCTGTTGCCTAGGCTGGAGTGCAGTAGAGTGGCGTGATCTTGGCTCACTGCAGCCTCCGCCTTCTGAGTTCAAGCGATACTCCTACCCCAGCCTACTGAGTAGCTGGGATTACAGGCACACGCCACCCTGTCCAGCTAATTTTTTGTATTTTTAGTAGAGTCGGGGTTTTGCTATGTTGGCAAGGCTAGTCTTGAACTCCTGGCCTCAAGCGATCTGCCCGCCTCAGCCTCCCAAAGTGTTGGGATTACAGGTGTGAGCCACCATGCCCGACCCAGATTCTTCTAATTACAAGCCTTTGAATTGTTCAGCTCCAGGATAAGAGAGGAGCAGAAAGTTCTGATCTCCATTTCAGTCATCTCTATCTCATCTGTTTCTCTTCCCCTTGGTACAGGCTACAGAGCTCCACAGAGAAAGGGATCAGAGTGAGACTGGGCTCCACAAACCTTGTGATGTATCTGCAGCCACCTCTTCTGCTTATGCTGGGGGAGAGGGAATCCAACGTGCCTCCCACAGAACGGCTAGTGCAGCTTCTCTATCCCGGAGCACTCCAGGGACTGCTGAAGGAGCAGCAGCCAGGACAGCAGGTGGCATAGCAGTGGCAGGAACAGCAACAGGCCCTAGAACAGATGTGGCAATAGCAGGGGCAGCAACGAGTCCTGCAACAGGCGCTGTGAGCATAGCAGCAACCAAATCTGCAGGTCCAGGCCAGGTGACCACAGCACTGGCGGGAGCAGCCATCAAAAATCCAGGAGAAAACGAATCCAGCAAGTCCATGGCAGGTGCTGCCAACATATCCTCAGACGGTATCAGCTTGGCCTTGGTGGGTGCCGCAAGCACCTCCTCGGCAGGTACTTCCACCTCGATGGCGGGGACCACCAGTCTCTCCCAAGACAGCAGCTTGAGTGCGGCGTTTGCAGGCAGTATGACGACCAGCAAGTGTGCAGCAGAAAGAACTGAAGGGCCAGCCGTGGGGCCCCTCATCTCCACCTTGCAGAGCGAAGGCTACATGAGTGAGCGAGATGGAAGCCAGAAGGTTTCCCCGCCCAGTGCTGAAGCCTGGAATGAAAAAAAGGAAAGAAGAGAAAAGAAGGACAGACATCCCAGTAGGAAAAGTTCTCATCACCGCAAGGCAAGTGAAAGTCACCGCAGGACAGCGGGGGACAAGAATCAGAAACCGTCCTCCCGCCGGTCCGTATCTGGCCATAAAAACATGAGAGATGACAAAAAAGAAAAAGGGCACAGCAACGTGAGGGGCAAGCGACATAGCTCCTCTCGCAAGAGCTCCACCCACAGCTCCACCAAAAAAGAGTCGAGAACAACTCACGAACTGGGGAAGAACCGATCTGCATCTAGCACAGGAGCTTTACGTAAGAAAGCCAGTAAGATCAGCTCCTTTTTAAGGAGCCTCAGGGCCACTCCTGGTTCAAAAGCAAGGGTCACATCACACGACAGAGAGGTAGATATCGTGGCTAAGATGGTGGAGAAGCAAAACATAGAGGCCAAAGTGGAGAAAGCCCAGGGTGGCCAGGAGCTGGAGATGATCAGCGGCACTGTGACATCCGAGACCACGGAGACGATCATCTTTGAAACCAAATCCATTTAAAGAGGAGCCAGGGCTACAACTGCCCAGGGATCTGGGAAGTATCCCTAGAGGAGCCCATCCCAGCTTTCTTTACTGCAGCTCAAATAATAAAGGAAATCATACAACTCCAAAAGAAATACAATCTCCTGTTTGAATTTTTCTGCCCATAGCCTGGTGGTGACCTCACAGTGGCTTCTGTGATGGTGGCTACGCTACAGCCGGAGACCCCAGCCTCCAGGCAGGTAGAGCCCCACCACCCACCCAGGCCCAGCAGAGCCAATGTGAATGTTCTGCTTTGCCTCAATCCCTTTCTTCTGTTGCTTCCCAGAGATTGTCAAAGCCACAGACGAAGAGCTGGGATGCACTACCGCCACCACGTCCCCACACCCATTCTCCTCTTTTCTCTGAATGCCCCTGAACATGGACATTCAGTCCAGTCCTTAGCCTAAGCAGAGACAGGATTCACCTCCCCTCAGGGGATATGCAGGTTAGGAAGGAGCAGTGCAGCAGTATTTGTAGGCAATTAGAATAGGAAATCTACTCATCTAGATCAGGAATTGGCAAACCATGTTCTGAGGTCTAAATCTTGCCAGCTGTCTGGATTGGTAAATAAGGTTTTATTGGAACATAGCCACAGCCATTCCTTTGCATATTGTCTATGGCTGCTTTCACACTAAAAATGACAGCTCTGAGTAGCTGCAATGGAGACCATATGGCCCGCAGAATCTAAAATATTATCTGGGCCTTTAAGAAAATGTGTGCTGACTCTTGATCTAATCTTAACAAGTCTTCCTCCAAGGTGTAGACAGTGGAGAAATTCTCACATATACTTACCAGTAGACAACTAGGAGAATGTTTACAGTAAAACAAGTTGCAATAGCAAAACCCTGGAAATTGCCCAAATGTTCCTCAAACAGGAGAGTTAATAAATTGTGGAATGGACTACCGTGCATAATCTACAATAGTGAAAACGAATGGCAGCTCTACATGTTAGCATGAATAAATCTTTATTTTTTATCTTTTTGAGACAGAGTCTGGGTTTGTTACCCAGGCTGGAGTGCAGTGGAGTAATCTTGGTTTACTGCAACCTTGGCCACCCAGGCTCCAGCAATTCTCATGCCTCAGCCTCCTGAGTAGCTGGGATTATAGGCATGCACCACCATGCCCAGCTAATTTTTTTGTATTTTTACTAGAGGCAAGGTTTCGCCATGTTGGCCAGGCTGGTCTTGAATTCCTGACCTCAAGCAATCTGCCCTCCTAGGCCTCCCAAAGTGCTGGGATCACAGGCATGAGCCACCGTGCCCGGCTAGCATGGATAAATCTTACATAATGTGGGATACTAAAAGCAAATCACAAAAATATATATGATATAGTTCAATTTGTAGAAGAGCTCAAAAATAAGATTCAACAATGGGATATATATTTGCTAAACGTAGAGAGAAAAACAAGCTAATGATAATCACAAAATTAAGGATAGTGACTATCTACAGGGTAAAGGGAGAGATGCCTGATCTGGGAGGCACACACAAGGAGTTTCAACAAAATAGTGATTATTCTATTTCTTGATGAAGAGAGTGTATTCACGGGGTGTTGTTATTGTATCTTTAACATCTCTGAAATCAGGATTGTTTCTAAATCACTGTCAGCAAGGTGTCAACTGCATGTCACTATCACTGCCTTAGAAATGCCCTAATCAATTTATTTCATCAATGTTTTCCTTTTTACACATACACACGAGCGATGTATGACAGAATATCTAAGTCTGAAAGATATCTTTCAATAAGTATGAAATAAAAATTCTAAGTGACATAAAAAGTATTCAGAATACAGAAACATGGAAAAATGTTTAAATATATTAAGAAAAAAATAGTCCAAAATGCTGTACTAACATGATGTAAATTATGTGTTTGTGTGCAAGTTAATTCCCAGAATAAAAAAATCACACTACATTAGACGTGGGATTACAAATTTTAAAAACCTTTATTGTAAAAAAATTGCCTTTCCATTTTTAAAAAACCTGTAAAAGGAGTCAATGAAAAACATTAAATTATTAACACCAGATAATAAAAGTCGGATTTGAGAAAAATGATTCTGGGAGCCATGTAAGTCCAGGAGGGGAGCACCTGCCCAGCCTTGCAAGTCTTTGCTCATTCTCTGCAGCAGCAGTACCTTGGAGGACAGAAGTTGGGTTTCCAGCAAAACTTAGGAACCTTTTCTGAACAGCAAATATGTGTAGTCGAGATGGAGGAGGTGAGAATCGACATATTCTGGGAGGAGTGGTGGTTTGTCAGTATCAGGGGAATCCCTTCTCAGTTGCTCTAGTGGGCGACTGGAAAATCTCACCTTGTGATTTTTGATAAATACCATAGGGGCTGAGATTAAGATGTTCTGGGAGTTGACTCTTGAAACAGTGGGTACAGGTAGAAGGACAGAGAGAGAGGCACACGCTCAAAAGTCTGAGAGGGCCTTTGGGAAAACCACCCAAGAGTGTGAAAGGTTGGCGGGTGGGGTAGAGGAGAGAGATAAAAGGAAACTCATTTCAAAGCCTTTAGTCTGGAGTTCCAGATTTGTAGCTATGCCAGAGTCCGAATTATCCTAGCTACGAACGGTTTAATTTCATGATTGTGTAGACTATGGTTTTATCTTTTGCCTTTCTTCTAGTCTTGTTTTATGCACCCTCCCCTGCCTGAAGGGTTTCTTCAGCATGAATATACTTTATTCACCCAAACGCAATTTAAGTAAACTAGAGATGGGGACTTGCCCACCACAGCGTGCTGTACCATGCACTTTCTCTACATTTCCTTTTCTATCTTGATACTTCATCAGAGATAGATGCATAAATACCTACGTATTTCAAAGCAACAGGCTTCTTCCTCAGAGGGAGTTATCAATTGGGGCATCAAGTCAATATCCCTATCAGATAAAAGCCAATACTTTTAACAGCAATATTCGTCACCATGGTAACAATTCTGCTGCTGCAAGTGCAATGAGACAGTGGATGGTTGATTACTAACCAATGATCCAAACTTAAAGTCTGGCATTACATGCATAAGTACAAAGATAACAAAGCGATATTTTGGCAAAAGCAGTATAAGATCACTCATGCAGTTGTCATGTTAGGGTGGAGTCTTTCAAGCAGAAGAAACCCGTCTATGGCGAGAAGCAGCAAGGTGCCTCAAAATGTTGAAGGCAGACCATCATGGCTGGCAGGGCAAGAATGGAAGGCAAGATGCTAGAGGGAGCAGCAGGAGACAGACTGTGCAAGGCTTTGAGGTTCGTGTATGCAACTTTAACTTCTGTCCTTAGTAATGAGAAGCCACTGAAACATTTTAAGTTGAGGAGTGACTTGATCATATTTGCACTTTGTAAAGGTCGCTGTAGTTGCTGTGAGAAAAAATATTTGGGAAGGTAGTTGTTAATATGTGACCGTATGTAATTTCTGCCTTTTGCTTCAGGATCTATAAAATGAGATTAGAGCAGATGTTTTGAAAGACACGCTCCCATTAGAAATATCCATGTGATAGCTGGGATCTGTGGCTCATGCCTGTAATCCCAGCACTTTGGGAGGCTGAGGCTGGCGGATCACCTGAGGTAAGGAGTTCGAGACCAGCCTGGCCAACATGGTGAAACACTGTCTCTACTAACAATACAAAAATTAGCCAGCCATGGTGGTGCGTACCTGTAATCCCAGCTACTCAGGAAGCTGAGGCAGGAGAATCTCTTGAACCTGGGAGGCGGAGGTTGCTGTGAGCCAAGATTGGCCATTGCACTCCAACCTGGGTGACAGAGCGATACTCTGTCTCATAGAGGAAAAAAAAAAAAAAATTCATGTGGGGTATATGTGGTGATGCACTATCCAGACCCTCCTTCAATGAAGGACTTGTGTCCTCAGTTGCTGAGAATGCTGCCCATAGACACCTTTCAGCTGGCAGTGAGTTTGGAAATGGTGCCAGTTGCAAAGATCTCTTTCACCCAATGTGATGCTCTTTCCAGAGCCCACATCAAGAACTGTGTGATGTAGAGTATGAGGGTCTGGCTGTCAGCCCAACACAGACCAAGTCTGAAGGGCTATTCTAGTTCCAGAGCTTCCTGAGGGGCCTGCATCAAAATTCACCTTCCTTCCCTGTGTACTCCTGCTTCCACCCTTTTCCCTTCCACAGGTGCTGGTCCTAAGGGCGCTCCTTAATAAACATCCTTCCCACAAAACTCTGTCTCAAAATCTGCTTCACAGAGAACACAACTTGCAACATTATGCCAGTGTAATGCACTGGGGTCACCTCCTTGTGACTTCACTAATGTTATGAAAAGTGTTGATGATAGCCAGGAAGGATATAACGTAGCATATACAATTTTGAATTTAAATAATTTTAAAACTAGGTATATTTGCTTACTGCCAAATTAATGGGTCTATTTGAGAAAATTCAAAACATGTAGAGATACAAAAGGAAACAAGTATTTTATTGACTACTTGGATAATTCACTTCTTACTGCTTCCAGAGAGATAGAGTAGATGTGTTTTTCTCTGTCCTTCCTGATCAGTACAAATAAAGATCTTGAACATTACATATAAAACAAACAGCAGAAGACTTGAAAGGTGGAAAGAAGCTAGGAACCTCAGGAACTGAGGAACAACATCGGGGTTATTTCCCTGGGTTTTTTTGTTTGGTTGGTTAATTTTTGCCTCATATATTCCACAACCTGGAAGTGAAGAAGCTGGAACCACCTACGCCAAAATAATCCCAACAAAGATACGATCAGGAGAAAATAAATAAATAAATAAAGACCAGGAAAGGGGCAGCCAAGGAAAGCAGAAAACCTTTACACAATTACAAGTCTACTTCAGCGAAACATCACAGAAAAAAAGAAAAAGAAAAAAAACCTGTGGCCCCACCCTCACCCATGACAGCAAAGGCCGAGTGGAGCTGAGATTAACATCTAACATCCTCATGAGGCTGTAATGAGGCCTCCTATATCCCGAATGTGTGGTATCAGAGAATGCCAAGGAAGGAGCTTGGACTTTGACTTTCATTCCTGATAGCTGGTGATGAAGGCCTTCCCTCCTCTTCCCTATGCTAGTGGTGTCCATGTGGGGAGCTGGAACTCCCACCCTTGCCTAGTAGTAATGGGAAGTCCACCCTGGGGACCAAGTAGGGAACCTGAACTGCTATAGAAGTAACAAGGTGACGCCCCCTCCCCATCTTCTACTGGAATAGAGTCAGAAGAAGTCTGTTAAAAGTAAGTTTAAATAAGATTCAGAGTCTTCTAATGAATAAATGTCCAGACTTAAACCAAAAATCACTAGTCATACCAAGAAATAGGAAAATTCAAAATGGAATGAAAAGAGACAACCTATAGGAGACAACATCAAAATGACAGAGATGTTAAGTTAATATCATAAAAACTTTAAGGCATCCATGAAAAGGGAGTTAGGAATGTTCTTGGAACAAATGAAAGAAATAGAAATCCTCAGCAAAGAATAAGAAAACTTCAACAAAGGAAAAGAAGAGAAAGAGAAGAACCAAATGAAAATTTTAAAACTAAAACTATAATAGCTGAAGAAAACAGCTGAAGGAAAAAAAAAAAAGAAAATAGCTGAAGAAGAAAACTATAATGGCTGAAGAAAAAAGAAAAAAGAAAAATAGCTGAAGAAAAATTTTAGAACTAAAACTATAATAGCTGAAGAAAAAAGTGGTTGGGCTGAACTGCAGAATGGAGGAGAAGAGAAAAAAATCAGTGAACTGAAAGAGGATAACAGAAACTACCCAATCTAAACAACATAGAGAATAGTGATTAGAAGAAAAATAAAGCCTCAAGGCCTTGTGGGACTATAACAAAAGATCTAACTTTGTGTCACTGAAATCCTAGAAAGAGAGAAGAAGGGGTAAGGCTGAAGAAATAATGATTGAAAGCCCTCAAATTTAGCAAAAGACATAAATCTACAGATTGAAGAAGCAGAGATAACACCAAATAGGGTGAACTCAGAGAAATCCATGCTAAGACAAAGCACAATTCAAGGCTGAAAACAAACAAACAAAAAATGTTGCCAAGGTAGGAAGATCACTTGAGCTCAGGAGTTTGAGAACAGCCTGGGCAACATAGGGAGAACCCGTTTCTACATTTTTTTTCTTTTAATTAGATAGACATGGCGGTTCATCCTTGTAGTCCCAGCTACTCAGGAGGTTGAGTTGGGAGGACTGCTTGAGCCTGGGAGGTTGAGGCTGCAGTGAACTGTGATCATACCACTGCACATCAGCCTGGGAAACAGAGCAACACCCTGTCTCAAAAAAATAAATAAATAAATAAATTTTTTTTGAAAGTAGCTAGAGAAAAATGACATATATCTACAGGGGAAAACAATTCAAATGACAGACGATTTCTTATCAGAAACCATGGAAAACAGAAGGAAGTGGCACATTGTTTTTCATGTGCTGAAAGAAAAGAGTTGAAAACCCAGAATCCCATCCCAGCAAATTAATGCTTCGAAAATAATGGGAAAATCAAGACATTATAAATTGAAGGAAAACAAAATTTGCCAGCAGTAGACCTATCCTACAAGAATGGCTAAAGGATGTTCTGTAAACAGTAAGGAAATGATTTATAAAAAGTAGGGCGGGATCATGGAAGATAAAGAAGAAAGAACATGGTAAGCAAAACTATGGGAAAACACAATAGATTTTTCTTCTCTTGCATTTTCTAAGTTATGTTTGACAGTTTAAGTTGTCTGATGGGATTAAAATTTTGTTAAGGAAATATCTAAGGCCATTATATTATAAATGTGGGAGAGTAAAGGGATAGAAGGGAAGGTAAGGTTTCTATATTTCACTCAAACTACTAAAATGGCATGATAGATTGTAAAAAGTTATGTATACATAATAGAATACCTAGAGCAATCACTAAAAAAGCTAAAAAGAAGGTATACTCAAAAACATTATAGATAAACCAGAACAGAATTTTAAAAACTGTTCAAGTAAACCACAGGAAGGCAGGAAAAATAAAATAGAAGCAAAAACACAGAGAACATAAAGCGAAAAATAAAATGGCATTCATAAGCCCTGACATATTAATAATCACGTTAAATGTAAATGGTCTAAATACACCAATTAAAAGACATTGGCAGAGTGAACAAAAAAGCATGACCTAACTACATGCTGTCAACAAAAGCTGCCTACAAATATAATGATATAGGCATTTTGAAAGTAAAAGAATGAAGAAAGATGTGTTATGAAAATGTTAAAGTGAACCAGAAATAGCTATATTAATATGATAGACTGCAGAACAGAGAAAATTACCACAGAGAGGCATAATGATAAAAAGGATATTAAAGGGACCAAGAAGACATAGCAATTCTAAGTGTTTTAACCAAATATAAGAGCTGCAAAATATGTAGAGTAAAAACTGGTAGAACTGAAAGTAATAAACAAATCCACATTCGTAGTTTGAGGAGGCACACCCCTCTCTCAAAAATTTAAAGAACAATTAAACAGAGAATTGGTAATTATATAGAAGACATCAATAACACTATCAACTAATGGGATTTAATCAAAATTAATAGAACACTCCATTCAACAACAACAGAATACACATTCTCATCAAGATACCACAGAATGTATACCAAGATCAGGACAACATCCTGGGCCATAAAAGAAACTTCAACAACTTTAAAAGAATTGAAATAATACCATGTGTTTTCTGATCACAGTGGAATCAAACTAGAAATCAATAACAGAAAGGTAACAGGAAAATCTCCAAACACTTAGAACTGTGTTGTTAGAATCTAAGTGGTAAAAGAGAGTCAAAAAGGTAGTCTAAAGGGAAATAAAAATTACATTGAATTGGCAGGGCACGGTGGCTCATGTCTATAATTCCAGCACTTTGGGAGGTTGAGAAAAGGGGTTTGCTTGAGCCTATGAGTTCGAAGTAGAAATGAGCTATGATTATGCCTCTGTACTCCAGGCTGGGCAACAGAGTGAGACTCCAGAAATAAAAAAGAAATATAAATCATATCAAAATATGTGGGATACAGGTAAGTAAAGGAATTAGCACTGTATGCATGCACTTTCTAGAAAAGACAAAGAGGTTTTTTTCTTTTACTTTTTCTTTTTTTTTT
>NW_012108363.1:6579407-6581279 GCF_000951045.1 Mandrillus leucophaeus
CCAGCTTGGAGATAAAAATTTTTACTTGCTGTCTTCCAAGTATTCCGCCTGGGCTGATCAGCAAGCCAAAGATACAATGTAACTGACTAACAGACGCTCAGAGATTATCTATAAACCTGTCTACCAATGACAGAGGTAGTAAGGCCAACAAAATTAACAAGTTGCTGCAACAGTTGGACTTCCATAAGCGTAAATAAACAAATAAAAGGAATTTTGACCCTTACCGGGCATCAAATACAAAAATTAACCCCCAAAGGATCATAGACCTAAATGTAAAACTTAAAATTAGAAAACTTGTAGAAGAAAACAGAGGAAAAATCTTTGTGACTTTGGGTTAGGCAAAGATTCTTGGAAAGGATACAAAAAGTATGAACCATGAAAGAAAATAATTGATAAACTGGTCATCATCAAAAAGAAAAAACTCTGCTTGCTGAAAGACACTTAAAAAATGAAATGATTAACCACAGACTAGGAGAAAACATTTGTAAAAGACATATCTGATCAAGGACTTATACCTTGTGTGTATTTGTGTGTGTGTGCCCTTACAATTCAATAGTAAGTAAGAAAACATGCCAATTTAAAAATTGGGCAAAAATTTTGAACAGACAGTTCACCAAAGAAAAGATATATATGGCCAGTAAACATGAAATATACCTAACACGAAGGAAATGCAAATTAAAATCATTATACAGATATTAGAATAGCAAAAAGTAAAAATTAAAAGGATAATACCAAGTGCAGATTGAGGGCAACTATACCTCCTACAGATTGCTGAGAAATGAAAAATAAGCAGCCTCTTTAGAAAACTGCTTGGCAGTTTCTCATATAGTTAAATATATAATTATTATAAGATCCAGCAATTGTATCACTATGTTGTTATCCAAAAGAAATGAAAACATATGTCTGTACAATTGACTTGCATGGGAATGTTTATAGTAGTTTTGCTAATAATCACCTCAAACTGAAATAACCCAAATGTCTATTAACCAGTGAAGGGATACATGAATTACAGCACATTCATACAATGGAATATTCCTTATCTGTAAAAAGGAACAAAGTATTATACATTGAACAACATTGATGGACTTCAAAAGTATTATGCTAGGTGAAAGGAACCAGATACCAAAGACTGCATACTTTCTAATTTCATTTATATGACATTCTGGAAAAGGTGAAACTATATGAACAGAAATCAGATCAGTGGTTACTAGAGGATGGGGATAAAGGGAAGGAATCGAATAAAAAAAAACATTGTTTGGGGTGATGAAATAGTCTACATCTTAATCCGGGCGGTAGTGGTTTTATGCCAGTGTGTATTTATCAAAACTCACATAACTATTCACCTAGAGTTAATTTTATTCTATGTGAAGTATCCCTCAATACACCTAAATTTTAAAAAATCAATAGGGTGGAAATCTGCTTGCCATTTAGGTTCAAATGATAGCAATGTTTTCTATAATGTGCCAAGATTCTAAGGGAGGCAAGAAGTCGGTTACCGTGCGTCTTTGCCCATTTCTACCCTTTCATCTCCCCCACTCTTCCTTTTTTTGCTCACTAGTTAGGGAGCACACAGGCTCCCTTCCTGTCTCTAATTCAGAAAGATCATGGCAGCCCCACGCTCTTTGCATTTGCTGTCTTCCAGATCTCTGCACAATTCACTCCTTGATATCTTGTTTCCAGAGTTAACCTTCTGTGAGACGCTACCCTGACCACCCTCTGTAAAGTAGCTATCCCCCAACCCACGTCACTATCACATTAATCTGTATTATACTTTCCCCCATAGCCCTTGTCACTATTCGAAGTTTTTACTTGTTTGCATACTCCTTGTCTGTGTCTCTCTAGAACACCTTCTAGAGAGAACACCTTTTTCTT
>NW_012108363.1:6583441-6589162 GCF_000951045.1 Mandrillus leucophaeus
TTTTTTTGAGGCAGAGTCTTGCTCTGTTGCCCAGGCTAGAGTGCAGTGGAGCAATCTCAGCTCACTGCAACCTCTGCCTCCCAGGTTCAAGTAATTCTCCTGCCTCAGCCTCCCAAGTAGCTGGGATTACAGGTGCACACCACTATGCACAACTAATTTTTGTATTTTTAGTACAGACAGCGTTTTGCCATGTTGGCCAGGCTCGTCTCAAGCTCCTGACCTCCAGTGCTCCACCTGCCTTGGCCTCCCAAAAGTGCTGGGATTACAGGCGTGAGCCACCATGCCCAACCTGAAGAAAGAAATTTAAAAAGATCTAAGTCAATGGAGAAACATATGAGGTTCATGGATTGGATTTCTCAACATAGTAAAAATGTCAGTTTTCCCCAAAGTAATATACAGATTTAATATGATTTCTATCAAAATCCTAGTTATTCTGTAGATTTAGAAGTGATTATTCTAAAATTTATATGGAATGGGAAAGGAATGGGAATAGAACAGTTGTGGAAAAAAGAATAGAGTGGGATGAATCAGTCTACCTAATTTTAGGACTAGTTATACAGCTATAGCAATCAAGACTGTAAGTTACGGATGGAGGGATAAAACAGATAGCTAAATGGAACTGAATAGAATACCCAGAAATAGATCTTTACAAATATGGCTGACAGATTTTTAAAAATAAAAGTGCAAGAGTAATTTTAAAAAATAGACTTTTGCACATACGGTGCAGGAGCAATCAGACATCCACACGCAAAAAAATTAACCTTAAATAAGGCTCACACTTTATTTAAAAAAATGAACTCAAAATAGATCACCGACTTACTTTAAAAACAGAAAACTGTAAAACTTTTAGGAAAGAAACATGGGGGATAATCTTTGGAAACTAGGACTTGGAAAAGAGTTATTAAATTCAACCCCGAAAGTATAACTAATAAAGGGAAATATTGATAAGCTAGACTCCTCCAAAATTAAAAACTTTCACTCTATGAATGACCTGGGGAAAAGAATAAAGACAGGCTAAAAACTGGAGCAAATATTTGCAAACTACATATTCCATAAAGGACTAGTATGTAGAATATACAAGGAACTCTCAAAATTCAACATTAAAAAAACAAACAGTCCAATTAGAAAATAGGGAAAAGATATCAAGATAAATTTTTTTCAGAGGATATACAGATAGTACACAAGCCCATGAGAAAATATTCAGTATCATTAGTCATTAGGGAAATGCACATTAAAGCCACAATAGTTTAATACTATACACATATAGATACTACTATACACATATTAGAATGATTAAAACAAAAATAATAAATAAGGAACAACACCAAATTATGACGTAAAACCAGAGAAACTATACCACCCACACATTGCTAGTGGGCATGTAAACTAAGCCAATGAGGAAAACAGTCTGGTAGTTCCTTTTTTTTTGAGACAGTCTCAATGTGTTCCCCAGGCTGGAGTGTGGTGGCGTGATCTCGGCTCACTGCAACCTCCACCTCCTGGGTTCAAGTGATTCCCCTGCCTCAGCCTCCTGAGTAGCTGGGATTACAGGCATGTGCCACCATGCACAGCTAATTTTTTAAACTTTAATAGAGACAGGAGGTTTCACCATATTGGCCAGGTGGGTCTCAAACTCCTGACTTCAAGTGATCCACCCACCTCAGCCTCCCAAAGTGTTGGGATTACAGGCATGAGCCACCATGCCAGGCTGGTAGTTTCTTAAAAATTAAACATGCCACTACCATACAACCCAGCAATTTTACCCCTTGGCATCTATCTCAGAGAAATGAAGACTTACATTCACACAAAAACTTGTAAACATATATTCATAGTGGCTTTCTTTGTAATATCCATATACTGAAGACAACACAGATGTAAAACCCACTTGTCGTACATCCATACCATGGAATAATATTCAGTTAAAAAATGGAATGCACTATTTATTCATGCAACAACATAGATGAATCTCCAGAGAATATGCTAGCTAAAAAAGTCATCCACCAAAGATAATATACTGATTGATTCCATTTATATAACATTCTTGAAACTAAAAACAGCAGATTAGTGGTTGCCATGAGTTAAGAGGAAGGTGGGAACAGGAGGGAAGTAGATGTGCTATGAAGGGCATTATGAGGGACTTTTTTAGTGATGGAACTGTATCTTGACTATATTTCTGTCAATATCCTGGTTGTGATATTGTATTAAAGTTTTGCAAGATGTTACCATTGGGGTAAACTGGGCAAAGTGTACAAGAGATTTCTCTGTGTTACTTCTTAAAATTACATGTGAATCCATAAGTATCTCAAATTAAAAACTTAATTTACCCACCAAGTTATTTCATGGATATTGACAAACTGATTCTAAAGTTTCCATAGAGAGGCAAAAGACCCAGAATAGCCAATATCATACAGAGAGAGAATGACGTTAGAGAACTGACACTACCAGACTTCAAGCCTACAAAGCCACAGCAATTGAGACAGAGTGGTACTGGTGAAAGAATAGACAAATGGGTCAATGGAAGACAATAGAGAGTCTAGAAATAGACTCGTACAAATATAGTTAACCAATCTTTGACAAAGGAGCAAAGGCAGTTCAATGATGAAAGGAGAGTCTTTTCAAGAAGTGGTGCTGGAACATCCAGACATCCATACGCAAAAAATTGAATCTAGGGACAGACCTTACACTCTTCCCAAAAATTAACACAAAATAAATCTTCTAGAAGACATGAATCTTCTAGAAATTAACACAAAACGAAACTTCTAGATGACAACATAAGAGATAATCTAGATGGCCTTGGCTTTGGCAATCAGTTTTTAGATACACCACCAATGGAATGGTCCATGAAAGAAAGAATTAATAAGCTGACTTCACTAAAATTAAAAATGCTGCTTGAATCATCTTGTATGTTCTGCATGAAAAAAAAAGAAATCTGTTCTGTGAAGGACAAGAGGATGAGAAGACAAGCTACAGGCTACAAGAAAATATTTACAGAAGACGTATCTGATAAAGGTCTGTTGTCCAAAATATACAAAGAGCTCTTAAAACTCAATAATAAGAAAATGAACAACATGACTAATAAATCAGCAAAAGATTTCAACAGACACCTAACCAAAGAAGATATACAGAAGGCAGATAAGCATGTGAAAAGATGTTCAAAATCATATGCCATTAACAAATTACAACAACAATGAAGTGTCTCCGTACCGCTGTCTTCAAGTGATTCTCCTGCCTCAACCTCCCTAAGTGCTGGGATTACAGGCATGAGCCACCATGCCCAGCACAATGAGATGTCATGCATAACTATTAGAACCACTAACACTCAAAACACCACCACCAACAAAAGTTGTTGGGGAGGTAGAACAACAGGAACTCACGTTCATTGCTAATGAGACTGCAAAATGGTACAGCCATGTTGGAAGACATTTTGGTAGTGTCTTACAAAACCAAACAGACTCTTACCGTATGATCCAACAATCAGGCTCCTGGGTATTTACACGAATGAGTCGAAAACTCCCATCCAAACAAAAAGTTACACATTGTTTATAGCAGTTGTGTTCATAATTGTCAAAACTTGGAATCAACCAAGTCCTTCAGTAGGTGAATAGATAACCTGTGGTACATCCCGACAATGAAATAGTATTACGTAATGAAAGGAAATTAGCTATAAATCCACAAAAATAAAGAAAGGAGACATTAAATGTATATTACCAAGTAAAAGAAGCCAGTCAGAAAAGGCTACATATTGTATGATTCTGGATAAAATAGGTAAAACTATGGGGACAATAAAAAGTCAGCTGGACGTGTGGCTCACTTCCACCTGTAATATCAGCACTTTGGGAGGTCAAGGCAGAGGATCTTTTGAGCCCAGGAGTTTGAGACCATCCTGGGCAACATGGTAAGACTTCCTCTCTTAAAAAAAAAAAAAAAGTCACACGTGGTGGTACCTGCATGCATGCTGTGGTCCCAGCTACTCAGGAAGCTGAGGTGGGAGGATCACCTGAGCCTGGGACATTGGGGCTGCAGTGAGGCATGATTACACCACTGCACTTCAGCCTGGGTGACATAGTGAGACTCTGTCTCAAAAAATAATAATAAATATTTTAAAGTTACCCACGAATGACGGTGCACACCTATAGTCTCAGCTACCCAGGAGAAGGAGGTGGGAGAATGCTTGAGCCCAGGAGTTTGAGGCTGCAGAGAACTACAATTGTGCCAATGCCTGGGCAACAGAGTGAGATTATGAATCTAAAACATGAGATAAAACAAAACAAACAAAAAAACTCCCAAACAAACAAACAAACAAACAAAAGATAATGATATCCAGGGGTTTGATGAGAGGGAGGACATTCCAGAGCACAGGCGATTTTTATGGCAGTGAAACTATTGTCTATGGTACCATAATGGTGAATATATGTCATTATGTGTTGTCAAACGCGTAGTGTACAACACCAAGAGTGAAGCCCAGTGTGAACTATGGACTTTAGGTACTAACGACGTGTCATTGTTGACTCATCAAAATCAAATGCACCACTCTGGTGCAGGATGTCGATGATGGTGGAGGCTGTGAGTGTGTGGGGGGAGCGGGTATATGGGAACTCTTTGTACTTTCCCCTCAGCTTTGCTGTTAACCTAAAACTGCTCTAAAAAATAGTCTGTTTAAAAAGTAAAGTAGACTGGTTGGCTGGGCACGGTGGCTCATGCCTGTAATCCCAGCACTTTGGGAGGCTGAGGTGGGCAGATACCTTGAGTCCAGGAGTTCAAGACCAGCCTGGGCAACATGATAAAACCCCGTCTCTATTAAAAGTATGTTCTTATTGGCCGGGCACGGTGGCTCATGCATGTATTCCCAGTACTTTGGGAGGCTGAGGTGGGAGGATCACGTGAGGTCAGGAGTTCGAGACCAGCCTGGCCAACATGGTGAAATCCCATGTTGATACTAAAAATACAAAAACTAGCTGGGTGTGGTGGCGGGCACCTGTAATCCCAGCTACTTGGGAGGCTGAGGCAGGAGAATTGCTTGAATCCAGGAGCCAAGATCGTGCCATTGCTCTCCAGCCTGGGTGATAGAGTGAGACTCCATTTAAAAAAAAAAAAAAGTTTTTAATTATAGAAAAAGGGAAAAAGGTAGACTGGTTATGGAATTACAGGGCATCTTTTTAATCCCTTGGAAGAAAAGTTTTACTCCCTCATTAGACATGACTCTTCAAATGCGCTTTGAAATCTGTGAGATTGCTTTCTCTAATTTGCATACAATCAACAATAAATACATAGGGAGGTAATAACAGTACTAATCAATACCAAATCTCAAAGAAATTTGGAGATTATATGATTCAGTATTTGTCAAACTTTTGCACATATTGATCTTTTAAAAAAATATAAAATCATAAATGGAACTTAGTAAACAAAAGAGACGAAGGTGAGGGCCCCCTGCCTGAAAGCAGGGGTAGAGTGGGCAGCCTGAAGCCCCACCAGCTTGGCTCCCCTTTGCCTCAGGGGACACCTGGAATGCATTTCCGTGACTTGGAGGCCACTGGTTTGACCTGAGGTTCTCACTTTACTGAGAAAAATGTGTCTTGCTTGAGGTTACCCATCTGATTGGTTGAAATCAGGTCTATGGAATCTCAGGTCAGACTCTTTTCCATTCTGCTTTACCCTGATTGATTTGGGGGCATTCTCAGGCTAACAAATGTTGGAAGACAAACTGGGACTCAGGTGTCAGAG
>NW_012108363.1:6594237-6595259 GCF_000951045.1 Mandrillus leucophaeus
TAGCTACAGTCATAGAAATAATACATGAGAATAATTACAACTTCAGCTAGAGGAGTGCTGTAAGAAGTAAAGGAAAGAGGCTTTGAGTGGGTGAGAGGTAACTTTTATTTGGGTGAACTTAGAGAAACCTTTTGGAGAGGACCACCTTTGAGATGGATCTTAAAGAGGGAACTTAAATGGATTGGATGCAGCCCAGATCCTTTAGGGAGTGTATAGAAAATCAATCAATCAATGAATCAATAAAATGGGTATTTTTTGTTGTTGTCGAGACAGAGTCTTGCTCTGTTGCCCAGGCTGGAGTGCAATGGTGCAATCTCAGCTCACTGCAACTTCCGCCTCCTGGGTTCAAGTGATTCTCCTGCCTCAGGCTCCCGAGTAGCTGGGATTACAGGCTCACATAATCACGCCTGGCTAATTTTGCATTTTTAGTAGAGACAGGGCTTCCCCATGTTGGCCAGGCTGATCTCGAACTTCTGACCTTAGGTGATCCACTTGCCTCAGCCCCCCAAACTGCTGGGATTACAAGTGTGAGCCACCACGCCCGGCCGTAATGGGTATATTTTGTGATAATTTAAAGAACAGGTATGATGATGGCATGGCTATTTTTTTTCCTCTGGTGAAATTCCACACAATGTAATTGTAGATTTTAACAGTGACAGCTACAACAAATAATTCAAAATGGTTTACCTGCCTTTTTGTAGGATTACAAATTCATTTTAGGTTCTTCAACCTGCAAGTGATAACTGACAATGTCTCTCAGTAGGACCCAATACGTGGGACACAAATCTTTCTCACAGGAAGTTGAAGCTGGGGATTATTTCCAAATGCCAGGGTTGCTGCTTCCCCCTGCTGGTAAGAAAAAATGTTGTAGGCAAAGCAAACCGCAAGCGCTCTCCCCATCCGTGTGTGCTGTACACAGATCTGGATTGTTGACACTGTTAGTGATAAGGTCATTGGCACCCATGAAGTAACAACAACAACAAAATAGTGATTAGGAATTGAAACTATACTGCAGACTGCAG
>NW_012108363.1:6596509-6625080 GCF_000951045.1 Mandrillus leucophaeus
AGACCGGGATGTACTTGGCAATTTTGTAGGGCCTATTATATAGGCCGGGGGAGGATGTCAGATTTTATTCTAAAAGTAGTAGAAAGATTTTGAATAGAAGAGCGTTAAGACTGGTTTTATATTTTAAGAAGGTGTGGTAAATAGACTAAGGCAGGACAAAAATCAAAGAAATCCAGATGAGAGATAATGGCAGCATGGCATAGGACCATACCAGTGGGGACGGTGGTCAGTCATATTTGGAACTTTATTTACTTATTTTTAAATAGAGCTAATGCAAAAGAGTGGTATGGTAGTTTCGGTGGGGTATGGGAGAAAGGAGAAAAAGGTGATGACTTAGATTGAACATTTGCAATTGAGTAAAGTGCAACGGGGTAAAAATGTCTGTCACCACTGGATATGAGGGTCTGAAGTGCAGAGGAAACGGTGTTCCAGGGCCTGCATGTATCTGGGTGATATCTGACTGAGAAGCGGTTGGAGAACTGAGTCCTGGGGCAATCCAAATAATCAAATGTGCCAAATGCTGCTGACAGAGGGAGTAAAACGAGGACTGAGAACAAGCATTGGAAGTCACGGGTGCAGGACATATTGGGGTCAGCAGTGAGGATGAATTTCTTCAGGAAATAAATTTATATGTGCGGGAGAATTAAAATGGGGGAGGCCGGGCTAGGTGGTTCACCACCGTAATTCCAGCACTTTGGGTGGCCAAGGCGGGCGGATTACTGTAGGTCAGGAGCTCGAGACCAGCCTCACCAACATGGTGAAACCCTGTCTCTACTAAAAATACAAAAAAAGGAAAAAAAAAAAAAAATTAGCTGGGTGTGGTGGCACATGCCTGTAATCCCAGCTACTTGGGAGGCTGAGGCACACGAATCGCTTGAACCCCGGAGACAGAGGTTGCAGCGAGCCGAAATCGCGCCACTGCACTCCAGCCTGGGCGAAAGAGACTCCGTCTCAAAAAAAATAAATAAATAAATAAATAAAACCAACAAAAAACCCTGCATATCTATATTTTCGAATTTGTATGTAAGATGTCTTCATTGTATGGGTTAAATCAAAAAAGAAAAGACAAAAGGAATGGAACTACCAGCTGCGACTGTCAGCAGAAGAGTTGTAATGCGGACAGCGGATGGACCAGACGCAGGCGCACTAGCTACTGCGCCTTTGCTAACTCTTCTTTGGGAGGTTATTTTCGCGTCATAAATGTCTAAATTCATGTAAGTCTTACAAGAGCATGTTACACATTAAAATATAAGATTTTTTCTAGTCAATAAGGGGTCTATAAAAAATAAAGCAATAAGATGTTTTGTTTAATTTTATGCCTTAAAGAAACGAAGAAACAACCCTCAGCTACTACTTTTAAAAGTCAGTAAAAGGGGTGGGGATGGCAGGAGTCGAATATACGCAGGCGCAACAGCGAGCGATCGGTCTGAGGCGGATTTAGAATCTCGTTAAAGGACAGCTCCTACAGCCAATCAAAGACAGAATCGGTGGCTTCTTCCAGGAGGAGACCGGAAATTGCTTTCGGCTGCAGAGGGGGAAGGCGGCTACCAGTGTAAAGCCAGAGTTGAGGTGAGTGGGCGGCAACGGCTTGGGGCCCCCGCGTGTGTGCGTTTTTTTCTTCCGGACCCCGCGGTTTCCTCTGGGAACTGGGGAGGCATGGAGGAGTTCGGCCTCCGAAGACGCTCTCTCGTCTTTCTGTCCCGAGTCTCTCCGAGAGCGCGGCCTCCCCGCCGCTCGTGGAGGTCTCGGGATGGACAGCCTGGAGGAGGAGGCTCTTAGCGCTGCAGTCCCAGGGCTTCCTCCGTGTGGGGACGCCGAGCCGGAGTGGAGGTTGGGAGACGTGGTGTCTGGTCCCCTCGCCGCTGTTTTTCTAGGCTGTGTGGCCTTGGGCGAGTTATTTGCCCTTTCTGGCCCTTTGTAACATGAGAGTAGCCCTCCCTGCCCTTCCTTCTTCTGGGAGCAGTTGTGAAACAGCTGAGATACGGGGGCAGGCGAGGGCGGTAGATCCCAACCAAGCCTAATCGTCAGGTCCATCTGGAGAGGTTTTTAAAGCGACATACCAGGGCCCATTCACAGTGGACAGAATGAATCAAATCTCTGGAGCTGGGACCCTGGAATATCTGTCGTCTTCTGGTGAGGCGCCTTCTCCCCCAGAACAAACACTAGATGTTGGATCTTGAGTCTCAGAACCAGTTATGATGCTTGGCTCTGGTTTTATTAAAATAAGACTTCCATTGCCTTTGAAAAGTTCCATCTAGAGAGACAGTAGAGAAAAATATAATTTTTGTAATATGCAGGTTCTAATTGTACAATTAGATGCTTCACAGCTTAGAGATATAAGAAAGCTTGCCCTTTGGAGCTAAAGGGACCTGGGATAAGAATTCCTGTTGTACCATTTATTAACTTTTTGATCTGGGGCAACACTTCCCCTCATTGAGACTTGGGATCTTCACCTCTAAAATGAAATTGATAATAGAACTTAATTCATGGGACCCTGTGGTGGCTCACTCCTGTAATCCCAGCACTTTGGGAGGCCGAGGTGGGCGGATCACTTGAGGTCGGGAGTTCCAGACCAGCCTGGCCAACATGGTGAAAACCTGTCTTTACTGAGAAATAAAAAATTAGCTGGGCGTGGTGGCACACACTTGTAGTCCCTAGCTACTCAGGAGGGTCATGCAGGTGAATCCCTTGAACCCGGGAGACAGAGGTTGCGGTGAGCCCTAATGGTACCACTGCCTTCCAGCGTGGGAGACAGATTGAGACCTTGTCTCAAAAAACAAAACAACCTACCTTAATTCATAGAATTGTTATGAAGATTATGTTAGAGAGGCCATAAAACAACAGTATCTGTCACGTAGTTGGCCTTAGGAAAATGACAACCTAAGTACAGGAATGCACATCGTGTAGGAAAGTACAGAGCAGCACTCGTCACCTAAAAAGGTTTGAGTGGAATGAAACATAAGGTGTCAAAAATTGTGTTTTGAAGTACCAGATCAATGTTAATTCCTTGATTTTGGTAATTGTGCTGTGGGTAGAAGAAAACATTCTTGTCCTGGGAAAACACATTGAAGTATTCAGGGGTGAAGGAATGAGAAACCAATAAAGCAAATGAAGGAAAATGTTAACATTTGGAGAATCTGAGTGAAGAATATAAAGTGTTCTTTGTATATTCATGCACTTTTTCTGTAATCTGAATTTATGTTATAAGTTTTAAAATGTTGGCTGGGTGTGGTGGCTCACACCTGTAGTCCTAGCACTTTGGGAGGCCAAGGCAGGAGGATTGCTTGACCTCAGGAGTTCAAAACCAGCCGGAGTAACATGGCAAAACTCTGTCTCTACAAAATATACAAAAATTAGCTGGGCGTGGTGACATATGCCTCGTACTCCCAGCTGCTTGGGAGGTTGAGGTGGGAGGATCGCTTGAGCCTGGAAGGTCGAGGCTGCATCATCCTATGCACTACTGTGGCATAGTGGAAACTCAGGGCTACACCACGCCTGCCCTTAGTACCTCACGAATTCTAAGTGTAATATTGCTTCTAATAGAATACTTGCCCCACCTGATGTTAGAGGGTGTTATATCTTGAAACTTTGATAATAACAGTGTGAAGGAGCACTTCAGAATCTTCTCATTGGATGGTATATCTAGGCTTAAGGTAGAGTAAGTAGAGGTTATTATGGCCATAGAAGATACTGGGTTTGAACCTGGGGTTTGAAATTTCTGTGATAGTTGTAGGGAAGTTAATGTGTCCATACAGGCCGGGCGCGGTGGCTCACACCTATAATCCCAGCACTTTGGGAGGCCAGGGTGGGCGGATCACCTGAGTTGGGGAATTAAGAGACCAATCTGGCCAACATGGCGAAATCCTGTCTCTACTAAAAATACAAAAATTAGCCGGGCATGGTGGTGTGCGCCTGTAATCCCAGCTACTTGGGAGGCTGAGGCAGGAGAATTGCTTGAGCCCAGGAGGCGGAGGTTGCAGTGAGCTGAGATCGCACTACTGCACTCTAGCCTGGGCATCAGTGCAAGACTCCATCTCAAAAAAAAAAAAAAAAAAAAAGTTACTGTGTCCATATAAAATTGCATAGTTTACTGTGACAAAAAGGATATGGAACTGAATCATTTCATTCAGGAACTTTGGATAATACCATGTGTTTAGGATTTAGCAGTGTTAATTTTGTCAGTGTTTATGAGAGATACAAGTAAGTGTTTGCTATTGAAAATCAATCTGTAACATAAAGCAAAAGTGATTGTGATATGAGATTGGGAGACAACATGTGTAGTTTGGTTATGGAGGAGTAGAGAAATGGGGGCATAAATGGTGAGGGGTGTGGAATCCAGAAGATTTTCTTGGTTTTTTTTGAGACAGATTCTCTCTCTGTCGCCCAGGCTGGAGTGCAGTGGTACAGTCTCGGCTCACTGCAAGCTCCGCCTCCTGGGTTCACACCATTCTCCTGCCTCAGCCTCCTGAGTAACTGGGACTACAGGCACCCGCCACCATGCCCGGCTAATTTTTTTTGTCTTTTAGTAGAGACGAAGTTTCACCTTGTTAGCTAGGATGGTCTCGATCTCCTGACCTTGTGATCTGCCTGCCTCGGCCTCCCAAAGTGCTGGGATTACAGGTGTGAGCCATCGCACCCGGTGGAAGATTTTCTTTAGAGATCAGAAGATGCTACAGATTTTTTTATGCTGATGAAATTATTAGGGAGAGAATGGAAAATATGTGAATGGTTGAGAATATAATGCCTACTTAGAAAATATGGCAAACTTTCCCTATCATAAATGTTAGTTTTAGAAACCAAGGAGATCATCTTGTCTTGGACCCCAAACTACTGGAAGAAAAGGAAGAAAATATTCTGTCTGTAGTTATGAAATGTAACAGGTTTGTTTTGTGGCTCTAATAAATCTTTGGTCTGTGTCCATAGGTTCTTGATAGTCCACAATGGGTGAACCACAGCAAGTAAGTGCACTTCCACCACCTCCAATGCAATATATCAAGGAATATACAGATGAAAATATTCAAGAAGGCTTAGCTCCCAAGCCTCCCCCTCCAATAAAAGATAGTTACATGATGTTTGGCAATCAGTTCCAATGCGATGATCTTATCATCCGCCCTTTGGAAAGTCAGGGCATCGAACGGCTTCATCCTATGCAGTTTGATCACAAAAAAGAACTGAGAAAACTTAATATGTCTATCCTTATTAATTTCTTGGACCTTTTAGATATTTTAATAAGGAGCCCTGGGAGTATAAAACGAGAAGAGAAACTAGAAGATCTTAAGCTGCTTTTTGTACACGTGCATCATCTTATAAATGAATACCGACCCCACCAAGCAAGAGAGACCTTGAGAGTCATGATGGAGGTCCAGAAACGTCAACGGCTTGAAACAGCTGAGAGGTTTCAAAAGCACCTAGAACGAGTAATTGAAATGATTCAGAATTGCTTGGCTTCTTTGCCTGATGATTTGCCTCATTCAGAAGCAGGAATGAGAGTAAAAACTGAACCAATGGATGCTGATGATAGCAACAATTGTACTGGACAGAATGAACAAAGAGAAAATTCAGGTCATAGGAGAGATCAGATTATAGAGAAGGATGCTGCCTTGTGTGTCCTAATTGATGAAATGAATGAAAGACCATGAAAGATGTTTATCTTTCTTTTTTCCTTTTGATAAATAGCCTCATATATTAGTTTATTTTCTTTTGGACAGTCTTAAGAGAGGTTTCACTAAAAATGTAAACAGCTTTAATCTTGACTCCAACTTTTTCAATTAATGAGATGTCATAGGCAGTAATTTCACTGTATAACAAGCATAGACAAATGAGTACCCCTGCATTAAGAATAATCACTTTAAAAAGCAAAGTGTTCACCGCTGTTGTATGGGACATTCCTATGTTTTGGAGTTGCAGTAAAACTTTGATGATAACCTCAGTAACAGCAAAAGTTTTCATCTTTGAAAAGGGGAATTTATCATTTGCTTTAAGAATGATAGAGGAATAATGGATATCAATCTATAAATGTAAAACTATGATATCTTTAAACTTATTCCATTAAAAATTTTGCTTAAGCTGCAAAAGGTAGTATAACATGTTAATAGAGAGGAGCCCAGAAGAATTATAAAACAGAAACTTTATTTTTTCCTCATCACTGCTCCTGTAAACCCACTATCTCAGTCTTTTCTCCCTATCCTGAATGGACTCTTACAGGCAAGTCCCATGAATTGTTTTTTTCTCCAGTCACTCAGGTAATAAGTCCTTTGGCCATTTTAAGTTACAGACATTAATTTTAGTAATTAAGATGTCTATGTCATTAGCTACACATTTTCTTTAAAGCTAAGCCCAGACTTGCTTAAGTCCACAATGGGAAAGGGGTTTGACAGCAGAGACTGCTAGGTGTCTACCAGAGAGTCTTGTTCTTTGAAGATACGTTGCCAAGATGTGGCAACCCAACCAGGGACATTTCTGTACTGCCAGCATCTCTGTGAGAACATATGACTAAGTTCTAGGCAGTGAAATGTGGGCATAGGAATCCAGGCTTGCCCCATAAACATTTCTTGCATGATCCTCCATTCTTTTCTCCCAACTGCTGGTTGCATGGTCATATCCAGGATAAGTTTGGAAGCCACCGAAGATGGCAAAGATTGTCAGTCTGGGTCTTTGAATGACTGTGAGGACTAAGTCTTCTTTTCATTAACTCCACTCTGCCCCTCGCTAATTGGACTTTATGTGAGCACTTTCTTCTCCCCACTGTCCATCACCTCTTCCACCAAGGTGTTAGTAGAGAGTTGACTTTGTTTCTGAGGATCTTTGCCTGTCATTTTCTTAATGTAGGCCAGTGGTTCTTAAAGTGTGTGGTCCTGGACCAGCAGCATTGGTACCATTTGGGGACTCACTACAAATAAAAGTTTTAGTATAATCCATAGGTTCAGAAAAATAAAAAATAAATGAAGTTTCTCTAGCTCCATCCCAGACCTTTTCAACCAGAAAGTTGAAAAGACCAGCGGGGGCAACATAGTGAGAACTTCTCTCCATTGCTATTTAATTTTAAAAGGAAAGGATATAGGGTATGTTGATTGAAGGATAAGTTGAATATATAAACCATGAGGAGGACAGAAAGTGTCTGAAGTTTTGAGTTAGTAGCCCTGGAGACCATCCTTCCTGTTAGCTTCATTCTCTTTACTGATGAACTTCTTTAATGATGTAGGTGGAGAACATGGCAACTAACAGTTCCCATGTGTTAAGCATTTCTATGTTTACCACTGTCTGGGAGTTCGCTCTCAAATACGAAAAAAAAATGAGGTTAATTAACGACCTAGACATGAAGAATTAGGGGTTGCATACTTGATTCCAACTGGGCAAATCAACTGGGACTTGGCTCCCATAATAATTTGACAGTCCCCACTATGTCTGTATGGAAGAGTCAGTCTGTCTCAGAGGAAGGAAGTGGTGCTGAACTAACAACGAGATATCCACTACAGATCAGGCACGTGTAAACTTAATATAAATAGCAAAAATAAACTGACTGTACAAATCTGTGTTCTCTTTATGAGAGTAGTTTTTCCCCAGCTATTCATTTATTCATGGTATTCATTTGATGAATACTTACTGTGGTCACCTCTATGCCTGATGCTAGTTTAAGTGTTGGATGTGTCGGAAGGGCAAAGGAAAATTTAACTAAGATAATAAAACGAATTGATTTTTGAAGGTGATAGTTTGTGTCTTAACCATTCAGCCATTACAGCACCTTCAGAAGAATCTTGCTTCCAGTTATGTTTCTATTGTCTGTTCAAATCACCTTGTCCACATTATCTTCTCTTTTCAAGGCATGTGTACATGTTCACTTCTTTTTTATCTTTTAAAACTTTTTTTTTTTTTATTTTTTGAGATGAAGTCTCATTCTTTCGCCAGGCTGGAGTGCAGTGGTGCAATCTGGGGCCACTGCAACCTCCAACTCCCAGGTTCAAGCGATGCTTCTGCCTCAGCCTCCTGAGTAGCTGGGACTACAGGCACGTGCCACCATGCCCACTAAATTTTGTATTTTTAGTAGAGAAGGAGTTTCACCATGTTGACCAGGATGGCCTGGATCTCCTGACCTCGTGATCTGCCTGCCTGGGCCTCTCAAAGTGCTGGGATTACAGGAGTGAGCCACCATTCTCGGCCTAAAATTTTTTTTTTCTCTTTGAGTAGAGATGAGGTCTCACTATGTTACCCAGGTTGGTTTCAAACTCCTGAGCTCAAGTAATCCTCCAGCCTCCCAAAGTGCTGGGATTACAGGAGTGAACCACCATGCCTAACCTCACATTTGTTAAGGACTTTAGAAGACAACTTTGCCAGGTATGGTGACTCACACCTGTGATTCCACCACTGAGAGACTGAGGCGGGAGGATCACTTGAGTCCAGGAGTTCGAGACCCGCCTGGGCAACATAGGGAGACCCTGTCTCTACAAAGAAATTTAAAAATTAGCTGGATGTGATGGCACATGCCTGTGGTTTCAGCCATTCCAGAGGCTGAAGTAGAAGGGTCACTGGAGTCCAGGAGGTCAAGGCTGCAGTGAGCCACGGTCATGCCACTGTACTCCAGCCTGGGTGACAGAGCAAGACCCTGTCTCAAAAACATAAAAGAAGGCAGCTTCAACTCATGCACTGAGCTCCAAGATTACTGGGAACGGCAGGTGCAAATATCTCACGAGATACAAAGTTGGCATAACTTGGATGAGAAAGGCTATGATGGCTACAATATCGTGAGGGAGGAGGTTGGAGCTTGAGAAGCAGGTGGAGGACAGATGTATATGATTCAGAGGGTCAAGGGAAGGAGTTGGGGTTTTATTTGAAATCTGATGAGAAATTGTTTGCAATTGATTTCTCATCAGATTTTACTAAAATACAGAGAATCAGTAGGAAGGGTACTAGCTGTCCTTTGATAGCTTTCTAAGTACCACAAATTGTGCTAAGTGCTTTGTAGCCATTCTCTTCTTTAATCCTTAGAATAATCCTATGAAGAACCTTCTAAATCTGTTGGGATTTATGGCTGTAAGTTGCTGGCAATGTTTGAAGCTCTTTGTATAAATAAAGTCATTTTAGCCTTACAGCTATTTAATGAAATCAGTATTCTTTTTACACTTACATTTCAGATGAGGAAGTGGAGGGTCAGGGAAGTTACGTAATTTACCCAAGATTACCTGACTAGTGAGTGGCAAAGCCAGAATGGAAACTAGGCATTCTAGTTTTCAAAGCCTGAGCGCTCAACCTTCATACTTCTTTGCCTCTCCATTCCCTCATGTTGTTACTAAGTCATGTAGGCAAATAAGTAGTGAAACCAAGAGTGGAGCCAATATTTTGACGCTAAAGTCCATGCTTGTAAATACTACTTGATACTGGGCTGAACAGATTTATAGATGGAAATTATGAATTCCCTTTGAACATATTAAGGTGCTTATGTCTTAGCTTAGACTTCTGTGAGTATCTTAAGGAGATTCTGTGCTTATAACTCTAATCTTCCTAAAAACTCTTAGCAGGTATTATCCCCATTTTATGAGTAATGAAAATTGAGGATTAGAGTTTAGATTTGCTCAGCTTGGAATCTAGGTCAGGAATTGGCAAACTCTTTTGTAAAGATTCAATTAGTAAATATTTTAGGCATTGAGGACTGCACAGTTTCCGTTGCAGCTACTCAACTGCTGTGGGTCGAAAGCAGCCATAGACAATGCATAAACAAGAGAGCTCGGTTCCAATACAGCTTTCTATATGGACACTGAATTTTGAATTTAAATAATTTTCATATGTGAAATATTCTGATGTTTTCCAACTATTTAGCATATACAATTATTCTTAGATGTGAGAGTACAAAATCAGACAGCAGGCTGGATTTGGCTGGTGAGCCATGATGACCTAGGTAATTGGATTCTAAACTTTGGAGTGTTTTCACAAAGCTACTAATAAAAAATCAGAGAGATACAAATTACAGAAGCTTCTTCATAGTATTGTTCCAAGGGAATAGTGTTGTATTCATAGTATTGTAGCCAAGAGAATGGCTACAAAGCACTTAAGTTTTATTTTGTTTTTAATTGATAAATTATTTATTTATTTGTGAGTTACAATGTAATGTTTTAATATATGTATACCCTACTGAGCCTTTTTTCTTTTGCATACCACTGGCACTTAGAATTAAATTTGTGAGCAGGTTTCAAGTTGCATTGTGATGAGGCTACCAGTAAGTGGCACTCTCACCTCAGATTTAAGAGCTGTAGCTGGTTGCAGAGTAGACTCAAGTGAAGAAACCCAGAGGTACTGCTCACCCTAACTTACCCTAACTCTGGGTAGTTAGTGTCAGAATTAAATTGAATCATTAGATACATACTTGGTCTGTTGAATTAGAGAAGTGGTTGGTGTTGGAAAACATCCCAGAATCCTAGGGTTCTACTGTTTAATCAGTTGTATATCTGGTTTGGTAATATTAACTTCCGGCTGGGCGTGGTGGCTCATGCCTTTAATCCCAGCACTTTGGGAGGCGGAGGCGGGCGGATCACCTGGAGTCAGAAGTTCATAGACCAGCCTGACCAACATGGTGAAACCATGTCTCTACTAAAAATACAAAATTAGCCGGGCACGGTGGCACATGCCTGTAATCCCAGCTACTCGGGAGGCTGAGGCAGGAGAATTGCTTGAACCTGTGAGGCAGAGGTTGCAGCGAACTGAGATCGCACCATTGTACTCCAGCCTGGACAACAAGAGCAAAACTCCGTCTCAAAAAAAAGAGAAAACCAACTTCCGTAAAACTCAATTTCCTTAACTATGGTAAACATAATACATATCTCCCCATAGTGTAGGTACCATCTAATGCTGAGAATGAAAGAGAAGACCCACCCTAATTCTCTTTAAAAAAAAATTTTTTTTATTATATTTTAAGTTCTGGGATATATGTGCAGAACGTGCAGGTTTGTTACATAGGTATACACGTGCCGTGGAGACCCATCCTAATCTTTCTGAAACGCATTTGCCTCCAAGCAACATACTCAGAGCTTGCTGAACATCTGTGCAGAAGCATCTGATCTGAAAGGGCAGCAGGAGTGCCCTGGCAGCTTAAGTGGTGCTTGAGTCTGGGGCTCTGAGTCACTGCTACTTGCAGGGGACAGTGATAAAGAAAAAAAAAAAAAAAAAGAGGAAGGCACAAATAATAGCAGAAATGAAAGGGGGGACATTATTATAGTTATAGTAAAAAATAAAATATGGATTTTTAATAAGTTAGAAAATTTATTATTTATTTAGAAAATTACCAATGCAGGTTGAGGAATAGGAAACCAGGATAATTCTCTAACAATTAAAAAAGATGGATCAATAGTCAAAATCTTTTCACAAAGAAAGCTTCAAAGTTCAAATAGCTATATGGCGAATATTAAAGTCAGCTGATTAGCAAAAGCAAACAAGCAAAAACACAAAACCAAAAAAACAAAAAATAGCTTTGCTGGCAAGTCTGCTAAACATTGCCAGAAAAAAAAAAAAAAAAATAAATAAATAAATAAATAATGATTCCAGTCTTATACAGACTCTTTCAGAGAATAGAAAAACAGGAAGTATGTGTCAACTCTTTTTATGAGACTAGTACAAAATATTAGCAAATTAGACCCAATAATATGTAAAAATAAAAGGTAATGTATTATGGTTAATCTGTGTTTATCTCAGGAATGTAGAATAGATAAGTAAAATGTCACAACAATATAAATTGAAGAAAAATCACTTGGTCATCTTAAAAGATGTGCAAATGGCAGTTATAAAATTTAGCATTGGCCGGGCGTGGTGGCTCATGCCTGTAATCCCAGCATTTAGGGAGACCGAGGCTGGCGGATCAGTTGAGGTCAGGAGTTCAAGACCAGCGTGGTCAACATGGGAAAACCCTGTATCTACTAAAAATGGAAAAAAAATTAGCCAGATGTGGTAGCCCGCACCTGTAATCCCACCTGTTTGAGATGCCGGGGCAGGAGAATTGCATGAACCCAGGAGGTGGAGGTTGCAGTGAGCCGAGATCGTGCCACTGCACTCCAGCCTGGGCGACAGAGTGATGCTCTATCTCAAAAAAAATAAAAAACAAAACAAAACATCTATCCATGAAAAAGATAAAAACCTTTAGAACTTTAGAAATGGAAGAAGACTTCCTTAATATAATAAATAGTAGCTCCATAAAACCTATAGCACATATTATATTCAAGATGAAAACCTGTAACTTTTCCTTTGAGAGCTGGAGTAAAACGAGGATGCTTGCTATCAAAATTTCTATTAAATATGTACTAGATTTCCTAACCAGCATGGCAAGGAAAAAAAAAAGTACTATTGAAAAGGAAGGAAATAAACTGTCGTTATTTGCAGAAAATGGTTGTTAACATAGAAAATTCAGTATAACCCACAGATAACTTATTAATGAGTTTACTGATTGCTGAGGAAAAAATATTCAGAAATAAATTTTGTTTCAGTACACCAGCAACAAACAATAATTTAAAAATGAGGTAGTAGGCCAGGAGTGGTGGCTTATGCCTGTAATCTCAGCACTTTGGGAGGCTGAGGCAGGAGGCTTGCTTTAGCTCAGGAGCTCAAAACCAGCCTAGGCAATGTAGTGAGACCCCATCTCTGCCAAACGAAAAATAAAGACACTAGCTGGAATGATGGCATGTGTCAGCTGCTTGGGAGGCTAAGGTGGGAGAATTGCTTGAGCCCGGGAGGTTGAAGCTATAGTGAACCATGATCACACCACTGCACTCTAGCCTGGGTAACAGAGTGAATCCCTGTATTGGGGTGGGGGAGGGGGAATATATTACATAAAGTAGGATTAGTAATATGAAATACCAAAAATAAATAAAAAAATTAATTGAAGGTTTCAATTGAGAAAATTTGAGAAATTTTTGAATTTTGAGAAAATTTTTAAATTTTATTAAGAGATATTAAAGAAAATCCAGGCCAGGCATGATGGCTCACGCCTGTAATCCCAGCACTTTGGGAGGCCAAAGTGGGTGAATGACTTAAAGCCAGGAGTTTGAGATCAACCTGGCCAATAGGGAGAAACCCCATCTCTACTAAAACTACAAAAAATTAGCCAGGCGTGGTGGCACAAGCCTGTGATTCCAGCTACTCAGGTGGCTGAAACACGAGAATCGTTTGGACTTGGGAGGTAGAGGTTGCAGTGAGCTGAGATCGTGCCACTGCACTCCAGCCTGGGCAACAAAGTGAGACTCTGTCTCAAAAATATTTTAAAATAAAAATAAATAAATAAAATCTAAATATAAGGAAAGAGAAAACATGTTTATGAGTTAGAATACTAAACATTGTAAAGAGGTCAAATTTATTCCAGATTGATCTGTGGTTTCAATATTAGCCAATCAAATTCTCACCAGGTTTTAAAAAAATTTGCTGAAGTGATTCTAAAATTTATAGGAGATACAATGTACCTGGATAGCCAGATTCCTTTGAAAAAGGACAGATAGAAAGATTTGCTTCACGTGATATTAACATCTGTCATAATGCTGCTATAATTAAAACATGCTGTATTGGCAGACCAATAGAAAAATATATGACTGGAACAGACTAGAAAGCCAGGAAATATATCTATACCCATGATTGTTTTTTTCAGTCCTATTTTTAAAAGTAAAAGTTGTATATATTAAGGTGTACAATATAATATTTTGATATACTTATACATGGTGAACTGATTACTACAGTCAAGCTAATGAGCAGATCCATCTCTTTACATGGTTTCCTTCCCCCACCAGTGAATGGGTAATGAATATTTATTATTTTATTTTTAATTAAAATTTTTTTGAAAATAGAGATGGGGTCTTGCTGTGTTGCCCAGGCCGGTCTTGAACTTCTGGCCTCAAGCAGTCCTCCCAACTTGACCTCCCAAAGTGCTGGGAGTACAGGCCATTGCACGCAGGCTTATTTTATGTTTTAATTGACAGTAATTGTACATATTCATGGGGTATGTATTGATGTTTTGATGCATATACTGTATACTGCAGGGGTCCTGAAACCCCTGGCCGTGGACTGGTACCTGCTCATGGTGTGTTAGGAACTGGACCACACAGCACGAGGTGAGCAGAAGGCGAGTGAGTGAGCATTACTGCCTGAGCTCTGCCTCCTGTCAGATCAGCAGTGGCATTAAATTCTTGCAGGAGTGCGAACCCTATTATAAACTTTGTATATAAGGGATCTAGGTTGTACACTCCTTATGAGAATCTCATGCCTGATGATCTGAGGTGGAACAGTTTCATCCCAAAACCATCCCCCCACCCCAATTTTCCATGGAAAAACTGTCTTCCACAAAACTGGTTCCTGGTGTCAAAAAGGTTGAGGACCACTGGTATAGTGATCAGATCAGTATAATTGGCTTATTATCATTTCAAACATTTATCATTTTGTTCTATTAGAAACATTCAATATCCTCCTTCTAGCTATTTGAAGCTGTATAACATTGTTAACTATGGTAATTCTACAGTGGTGTAGAACAGTAGAACTTACTCCTCCTATGTCACTGTAATTTTCTATCCTTTAACAAATCTGTCCCTATCCTTCCTCCCTCTATCATTCCCAGCCTCCAGTATCCTCTGTTTTACTTCTATGAGATCAACATTTTTTAGCTTCTACATATGAATGAGAAAATGCAGTGTTTAATTTTCTGTTCCTGGCTTATTTCACTTAACATAATGTTGTCCAGTTCCATCCACATTGCTGCAAATGACAAGATTTAATTCTTTTTTATGATTGAATAGTATTCCACTGTGTATATATACCACATTTTCTTACCCACTTATCTGTTGTTGAATACCTAAGTTGATTCCATATTTTGTCTATTGTGATTGTGCTGCAATAAGCGTGGGGATGCAGATATCTCTGATACACTGATTTCCTTTCCTTTGGATAAATGCCCAGTAGTGGAATTGTTGGATCACATTGTAGTTCTATTTTTAGCTTTTTGAGAAAACTACATACTGTTTTCTGTAGTGGCTCTACTAGTTTACATTCCCACCAAGCGTTTAAGAGTTCTTTTTTCCTGCAATCCCAGCAGTTTGGGAGGCTGAAGCGGGCAGATCACCTGAGGTCAGGAGTTTGAGACCAGCCTGACCTGAACATGGAGAAACCCTGTCTCTACTAAAAATACAAAATTCTCCAGGCATGGTGGCACATGGCTGTAATCCCAGTTACTCAAGAGTCTGAGACAGGAGAATCGCTTGAACCTGGGAGGTGGAGGTTGCAGTGAGCCGAGATTGTACCATTGCACTCCAGCCTGGGCAACAAGAGTGAAACTCCGTCTCAAAAAAAAAAATAAAATAAAATAAAATAAAATTTTTTTTTTCTCTACTTCCTCGCCAGCATTTATGTTTTCTTTTTTTCATAATTGCCATCTTGAGGTGAGATGATACCTCATTATAGTTTTGGTTTGCATTTCTTGTTTTTTCTTTTTTTTTTTTTTTTTTTGAGATGGAGTTTTGCTCTTGTTGCTCAGGCTGGAGTGCAATGGTGTGACCTCGGCTAACTGCAACCTCTGCCTCTGGGATTACAGGTGTGCGCCACCACATCTGATTAATTTTGTATTTTTAGTAGAGACGGGGTTTCACCATATTGGTCAGGCTGGTCTCAAACTCCGACCTCAGGTGATCCACCTCCTTTGGCCTCCCAAAGTGCTGGAATCATAGGCATGAGCCACCAAGCCCGACCTGCATTTCTCTGATTAATTTAATTAGTGTTGTTGAGCATTTTTTTCATATACTTGTTGACCATCTTTATATATTTTCTTTTGAGAAATGTTTGTACAGATCATTTGCTCATTGTAAAATCAGACTGTTTATTTTTTGCTATTGAGATGTTTGAGTTCCTTGTATATTCTGGACATCAATCCTCCACTGAATGAATAGCTTGCAAACACTTTCTCCCATTCTGTAGGTTGTCTTTTCACTCTTTTGATTGTGTCCTATGATGTGCAGTGTTTGTTTGTTTGTTTTTTCAGACAGAGTATCACTCTGTCACCCAGGCTGGAGTGCAGTGGCACGATCTTGGCTCACTGCAACCTCGGCCTCCCAGGTTCAAGTGATTCTCCCACCTCAGCCTCCCGAGTTGCTGGGATTACAGGCTCATGCCATAATGTCTGGCTAATTTTTGTATTTTTAGTAGAGGCAGGGCTCTGCCAGGCTTGTCTCGAACTCTTGACCTCAGGTGATCCACGTCCCCTAGCCTCGCAAATTGCTGGGATTACAGGCATGAGCTACCATGCCTTGCCCTAATGTACAGGTTTTTACTTTGATATAACCTAATTTGTTTATTTTTGCTTTTGTTGCCTGTGTGGTTGAGGTTTTATTCATAAAATATTTTCTCAGATCAATGCCTTGAAGCAATTCCCTTATATTGTCTTCTAGTAGTTTTATAGTTTGGGATCTTACATCTAGGTCTTGGATCCATTTTGAGTTTATTTTTAGGGTTTTATAGGGTATTATAGGGTTATAGGTGAGGGTCTAGTTTCATTCTTCTACATATGGATATCCAGTTTTCCCAGCACCATTTATTAAAGAGACTGTTCTTTCCCCAGTGAGTATTGTCAAAAATCAGTTGGCTGTAGATACATGGATTTATTTCTGGGTTCTCTATTATCTTCCACTGGTTTATGTGTCTGTTTTTGACACATAGTGTCATGCTGTTTTGGTTACAACAACTTTGTAGTATATTTTGAAG
This sequence comes from Mandrillus leucophaeus, assembly GCF_000951045.1. Taxonomy (NCBI): domain Eukaryota; kingdom Metazoa; phylum Chordata; class Mammalia; order Primates; family Cercopithecidae; genus Mandrillus; species Mandrillus leucophaeus. Next base: position 6,613,214 of record NW_012108363.1, read on the forward strand.
TCTGGTAGTGTGATACCTCCAGCTTTGTTCTTTTTGCTCAGGGGGTCTTTTGTAGTTCCATGCAAATTTTAAGATTTTTAAAACAATTTCTCGGCCAGGCACAGTGGCTCACGCCTGTAATTGCAGCACTTTGAGAGGCTGAAGCAGGAAGATCACGAGGTCAGGAGATCGAGACCATCCTGGTCAATATGGTGAAACCCCGTCTCTACTGAAAATACAAAAAAATTAGCCAGGCGTGGTGGCACGTGCCTATAGTCCCAGCTACTTGGGAGGCTGAGGCAGGAGAATGGCCTGAACCCAGGAGGCGGAGGTTGCAGTGAGCTGAGATTGTGCCACTGTACTCCAGTCTGGGTGACAGAGTGAGACTCTGCCTCAAAAAAAAAAAAAAAAAAAAAAGAAAAGAAAAAAGAAAAAAAACAATTTCTCTCAAGAATGTCATTGGTATTTTGGTAGGGATTGCATTGAATCTGTAGGTTTCTTTGGGTAGTATAATCATTTTAACAATATAAATTCTTCTGATCCATTAGCATGGGATGTCTTTACATTTGTTTTATCCTTTTCACTTTTCTTCATCAATGTTTTGTAGTTTTCATTGTAGAGGTCTTTCATATCCTTAGTTAAATTTATTCCTAGGTATTTTTTTTGTAGCTTCTGTAAATGGGATTGACTTTTAATTTTTTTTTTGATGAGTTTGTTGTTTTTATATAGAAATGTGACCGATTTTTGTATGTTGATTTCTATCCTGCAACTTTACTGAATGTGTTTAGCACTATGTTGAGTAAGGGTATCCTTGTCTTTTTCTAATTATCAGAGGAAAAACTTTCAGCTTTTCCCCATTCAGTATGATGTTAGCTGTGGGTTTGTCATATATAGCCTTTATTGTGTTGAAGTACTTTTATTTATTTATTTATTTTTCTTTTGAGACAGGGTCTTGCTCTGTTGCCCAGGCTGGAGTGCAAGGACACAATCTTGGCTCACTACAACCTCCTACTCCTAGGTTCAGGTAATAATCCTACCACCTCAGCCTCCTGAGTAGTGGGACTATAGGCATGTGCCACCATGCTCATCTAACTTTTAAAAAACTTTTTGTAGAGATGGGGTTTCACCATGTTGTCCAGGCTGGTCTCAAACTCCTGGACTCACACAATCTACCCTCCCAAAGTTCTGAGATTACAGGCATGAATCACCTTGCCCAGCCTGGTACTTTTCTACTATACCTAATTATTGAGAGTTTTTGTCATGAGGGTGTGTTGAATTTTATCAGATGCTTTTTCTGCTTCTATTACATGATCATGTGGTTTTTGTGCTTTGTTCTGTTCATGTAATATATTACATTTATTGATTTACATATGTTGAACCAGCCTTGCATCCCTGTGGTAAATCTCACTTGATCATGGTGTGCTATCTTTTGATGTACTGTTGGATTCAGTGTGCTAGTATTTTATTGAGGATTTTAGATCTGTGTCCATCAGGAATATTGGTCTGTAGTTTTTTGTTGTTGTTGTGTCCTTATCTAGTTTTGTTATCAGTTATGCTAGCCTCATAGAATGAGTTAGAAAGAGTTCCCTCTGCTTTAATTTTTAGGAATAGTTTGAGAAGAATTGGTATGAATTCTCATTTAAAGGTTTCTGTAGAATTCCATGGTAAAGCCCTCTGGTCCTGGACTTTTCTTTGTTGGGAGAATTCCTTTCCCTCTCCCCTCCCCCTCCTCTTCCTTTCCCTCCCCTCCCCTCCCTGTTCCTGTCTTTCTTTTTTCCTTTCTTTTGTGTGTGTGTGTCTGTGTGTTTTTTTAAATTGACTTTTGCTTAGTTGCCCAGGCTGGTCTTGAACTCCTGGCCTCAAGCAATTCTCCCACCTCGGCCTCCCAGCGTGCTAGGATTACAGATGTGTGCCACCATGACTAGCACTCTTTCTAGTTTTTTGATGTAGGCATTTATTGCTATGAACTTGCCTCTTAATGGAGGTTGCAGTGAGCCGAGATCACACCACTGCACTCCAGCCTTGGTGGCAGAATGGAGACTCTGTCTCAACAAAGCCCCCCAAAAAACAACAAAAAACTTATCTCTTAATACTGCTTTATTTGTGTTCCATAGGTTTTGATATGTTGTGTTTCTATTTTCATTTGTTTCAAGGGAACAAAGATATATATATTTATTTATTTTGAGATGGAGTCTCACTCTGTTGTCCAGGCTGGAATGCAGTGGCGTGATCTCAACTCACCGCAACCTCTGCCTCCGGGGTTCAAGTGATTCTCCTGCCTCAGCCTCCCAAGTAGCTGGGATTACAGTCATGCACCACCATGCCTGGCTAAATTTTTTGTATTTCTTGTAGAGATGGGGTTTCACCCTGTTGGTCAGGCTGGTCTCGAACTCCTGACCTCAGGTGATCTGCCTGCCTCAGCCTCCCAAAGTTCTGGGATTATAGGCATGAGCTACCATGGCGGCCGAGAGAAATACAGCTTTTATATATATCTTTTGTTTCTTAATTTCTCTCTTAATTTGTTTTATTTGCTCCTTAATTTGTTTTATTTGTTTTACAATTTCATTTTTGGCCAGGTGAATGGACACCTGGTCATAAATAAATAAATAAATAAAATTTTATTTTTAATTTCTTCTTTCATGCATTGATCATTCAGGAGCATGGTTTTAAGTTTCCCTCTAGTTGTATAGTTTTGAATATTCCTTTTTTTTTTTAAATTAATTTCTAGTTTTATTCCATATGGTCAGGTAAGATACTTGATATGATTTTGATTCTGAAATTTATTTTTAGCCAGGTACGGTGGCTCCTGCCTGTAATTCCAGCACTTTGGGAGGCTGAGACAGGTGGCTCACCTAAGGTCAGGAGTTCAAGAGCAGCCTGGCCAACCTGGTGAAAACCCATTTCTACTAAAAATAAAACAAAATTAGCTGGGCGTGGTGGTGGGCGCCTGTAATCCCAGTTACTCGGGAGGCTGAGGCAGGAGAATCACTTGAACCTGGGAGGCAGAGGTTGCAGTAAACCGAGATCACACCATTGCACTCCAGCCTGAGTGACAATCCTGGAGAATGTTCCATGTGCTGATGAGAAGAATATGTATTCTGCAGCTATCTAGTGAAATGCTCTGTAAATGTCTGTTAGGCCCGTTAGATTTATGGTGCAATTTAAATCCAGTGTTCTTTTGTTGATTTTCTTTCTAGAAATCTGTTCAATGCTGAGAGTGTAGAGTTGAAGTCCCCAACTGCTTTGTATCGGGATTGATCTCTCCCTTTAGATCTAACAATATTTGCTTTATATATCTGGGTGCAGGGTGTTGGGTGCATACATATTTACAATTGTTTTATTTTCTTGCTGAACTGATCCATTTATTATTATATAATGTCCTTCTTTGTCTCTTTATACAGCTTTGACTTCAAGTCTGTTTTGTCTGATATAAGTATAGCTACTTGTGCTTGCTTTTGCTTTCCAAATCAGAAATCCTTAACTTCTCTCTTACTATTTTTGCAGTTGAGTGGTTTTCTCTGGTGATAAGGTATTATTCCTTTCTATTTCTTCTCTGGGTATTGGCTCTACCAATGAGTTTTATATTTTTGCTTTCCAAAAGCAAGCAGGAATGAAACAGAAAAAGAATATCTTTTTCCATGAACAAAAATCTTTGTCCAAAAGCAAAACAATATCTTTTTCAATCCTTTCATTTTCAATCTATGTATTTATATAGAACGTGAGTTTCTTGTAGGCAGCCTATAGTTGAGTCTTGCTTTTTATCTGTTCAGCCAGTCTGTATCTTTTAAATATGGAATTTAATTAGTTTACATTCAAGATTATTATTGATAGATGAGGATTTTTTCCTGCCATTTTATTGATTTTGTTGTTGTTGTTTTGTGTTTCTTTTGTTCCTTAATTTCTCTCTTACTATTTTTGCAGCTGAGTGGTTTTCTCTAGTGATAAGGTATTATTCCTTTCTATTTCTTCTTTGAGTATTGGCTCTACCAATGAGTTTTATATCTTTGTGTCTTTCCACGATGGTGGTTCTTTTCTTTCACTTCCAGATGTAAGACTCCCTTGAACATTTCTTATAAGGCTCATCTAGTGGTGATGAATTCCCTCAGTTTTTGCTTGTCTGTGAAAGATTGTATTTTGTTTTCATTTCTGAATGATAACTTTGCTGGGTATGAGATTTTTGGCTGGCAGGCTTTTTTTTTTTTTTTTTTTTCCTTTCAAATCTTTAAATCATTCTCTCCTGGCCTGTAAAGTTTCTGCTGAGAAATTAACTGTTAGTCTTATAGAGATTCCCTTATATATGACTCAGCACTTTTCTCTTGCTATTTTTAGAATTCTGTATTTCTCTTTGACTTTTGATACTTTGACTATAATGTGCCTTGGAGAGGACCTGTTTGAATATAATGTATTTGAGGTTCTTTGAGCTTCCTAGATCTGGATGTCCGTCTTTCTCCCAACACTTAGAATGTTTTCAGCTATCATTTCATTAAATGTGTTTTTTAAAATATACTTTTTCCCTTTTCTTCTGCTTCTGGAATGCTTATAATGCAAATAATTTTTGCTTAGTGATGGCTCATAAACCCGGTAAGCTTTCTATTCTTTTTTCTTTCTTTCTTTTATTTATTTATTTTTTTTGTCTTCCTGCATTATTTCGGAAGACCTGTCTTCAAGTTTTTTTTCTTTTATCTTTTGCTCAGTCTATTCTATTGTCAATACTCTCAGTTGTATTTTTTGTTTTATCCATTGACTTCTTTAGCTTTAGAATTTCTATTTGGTTCTTTTTTGAATGATATATATCTGTTGCATTTCTCATTCAAATTATGAACCGTTGTCCTGATTTCATTGAATTGTCGATCTGTATTCTCTTGTATCTCACTGAGTTTTATTAGAATTATTATCTTGAATTCTTTTTCTGTCATTTTTAATATTTCCTTAGTATTGGGGTCTGTTACTGGAGAATTGTTGTGTTCTTTGGGAAGAGACATGTTTTCTTGCTTTTCCTTACATTGATTTCTATGCAAGTCAGTGAAACATTTGCCTCTTCCAATTCTATGCAGTAGGTTTAGTAGGTAATGACTTATTTGCATAGATGGGTCTTGGGGTGTTGGTTCAATGGGGTGCATTGGCTTTGGTTCTAGGTGGATGCGGTAGTGCAGTCTCCATGTAGTTTCTTCAGCTGTAATCCATGCTAGTGATGTTTGCATGTGTCTCCGTAGCATAGGCTAAGAGAGTTTGTGGCAGTAGTGGTGCAGCTCTGCTGGAAGTGGGCTTTCAGGTTATTTCAGGTTTTTTCTCAGGTCAGTACGTCTACATGCACATGGTAGGTTGGCCAACTTGGGGTCTCACTCATCAGGATTGGGACCACAGAGCTTTTACTCTAACTAGGGTCATCAGTGTGCCATTTCATGGTTAGTCTGAAGGCCGATCATCCGGGGTGGCCCATGGTGCTGTTTCTTGAGCCCAATACACTGACTGCTTTGCTGGCCTGGAGGATGTGTCTCCTGGAGATGGTCCTTGGGGCTGTTTTTTAGTTCTGAGAAGTGAGTAAAGGTTATTTGGGCTGGCCTAGGGCGTGTGTCCTTAGGGTGGTCCACAGGGCTGTTTCTCAGGCCTGGGATGTGGCCATATGGCTTTTGACTGGCCTGGGTTTAAGTATGGTAAAGGTGGACCCCACGGCGATTTCTCAGGCCCAGGATGGGGTGCATAGCTGCTCAGCTGACCTGGGTGTGTGTCTGGTGGGGGTGGACCATAGGGCTGTTTCTCAGGCCTAGGATGTAAGGGGACACACAGTTGCTTGCCTGGCCTGGAGGTGTGTCTGCCAGGAGCAGCCTGCAGGGCTACTTCTTAGGCCCTGGACATGGGCATGTAACAGCTTGATCAGCTTGGGAGCATACCAGCCAGGAGTGGCCTGTGGGGCTGTTTCTCTGGCCCAAGATGTGGGTGCACAGCTGCTCAGTTGGCCTGGGGGCTCGCCTGCCAGGAATGGCTCATTGGGCTGTTTTCTAAGCCTGAGATATGGTCACACAGCTGCTTGTCCTGCCTGGGTATGTGCCTGCCATGGAGAGTCAACAGGGCTATTTCTGAGGTCCTGATTTGGAGTGCAGGGCCTTTGGGCAGGCTAGGGGTATGTCCGCAAGTGTAGGAGGGGGCACTAAATGCCACAGGGCTGTTTTTCAGGCTTTGGGTGCAGGCAGGTAGCCACCCTACAGATGTGTCAGCTGTTGGATGGCTCAGGGACCTCTCTTGCTCAGGGGAGGGCCTACAGTAGTTTGGCTGGCTTTAGGGTGGGTTTGCCGGGGGCGGGACTGCCAGACTATTTTTCTAGCTGAATATGTGAACAGCAGGGGTTGGTCTCCCTGCTGGACAAGGCCAGAGTCAGAGCTAATCCTGGGCCCAGTCTCTGCAGAGTTGGGATTGTGACATTTAGTCACCTGTGTGGGCTTGGCAGAATGAAGACAGAACCCTAGCTGGAGAGATGAAGTGCCTACTGGCCCCCAGAGGAGGATGAGCTCCAGATGTGGCTCTGGTCTCAAGATGGCACTGTGCTGCACCAGCTTAGCTCACACCAGGTGGGGGGACCGAGTAGGCAGTGGGGAGTGCATACCTGGTATCCTAATCCAGAGCACACAGCTGCATTAACTCTCTGTGCCTCTCCTAACTGGGCTTAGGGCTTGTGAGGACTTTGTAGGATTCTCCTGTAGTAAAGACTGTAGGTATTTTGGTGGCAGTGGGAGCTGCTGGGGTTCTTCTGCTTACCATTTCCTTGTAAGGGAAAGTCCTTCCTGTCTCTTGGCCAGTCTGGGCTGGGGAGATGGGGGCTGCAGAAGCAGGGTGCATCATAGCTTCTGCAGGGTGCATCTGAGCTTCCGGTCATCGCAGGTACCTCTCTACTTTCCCACTGTACTCTAGTGCTCTCCCTTTGATATCTGGTCAAATCTCAGCTATTATTTATTGCCTTGGTTCTTTCTTTTGGGGGAGATGAGTGCCAGGCATCTCTAGTCAGTCATCTTGCACTCTATGATTTCTGAAATGTGATAGCGATGTCATTACAAAGTAGTGGGAAAATGATGAAATTTCCAATAAATGGGGCTGGGATAAAACATGCAAAAATAAATTCCAGGAAGATTAAAGACTTAGGCATGGAAGACAAAATTATAAAGATTTAAGTTAAGGTAGGAAATATTTTTATAATCTCTGGATAAAAGAGGAATTTCTTAAAAAGTACTAATGTACTACTCAGAAAAGGAAAGATTAGTCAACTTTACCATATTAAAATTAAGAAAGTTCAAGAAAACATGCCATTTATTTCCAAGTGGATAGTGTAAAAAGGAAAAAAAGAAAGAAAGAAAGAAAAGAAAACACACTGTAAAGTGAAAAGCCCCAGTGTGGGAGAAAATAATTGCAATGGATTAAACCAGCAGATAACTAGTATCAGAATATATAAATTATTTGTATAACATAAGAAAAATACAGAAAATCAATGGGAAAATGGGCAAAAGACTTGAATAAGCATTTGTCCAAAAAGTCCAAATAATTCCTAATCAAAATAACAGATCCTGGCTGGGCGCAGTGGCTCATGCCTGTAATCCCGGCACTTTGGGAGGCCAAGGAGAGTGGATCACCTGAGGTCAGGAGTTCGAGACCAGCCTGGCCAACACGGCAAAACCCCATCTCTACTAAAAATACAAAAATTAGCCAGGTATGGTGGTGGGTGCCTGTAGTCTCAGCTATTTGGGAGACTGAGGCAGGAGAATCACCTGAACCCAGGAGGCAGAGATTGTAATAAGCCAAGATTACACCACTGCACTCTAACCTGGATGACAAACCAAGACTCTATCTCAAAAAAAAAAAAAAAAAAAAAAAGGCCAGGCACAGCGCCAAGGTGGGTGGATCACCTTGGGTCAGGAGTTTGAGACCTGTCTGGCCAGCATGGTGAAACCCCATCTCTAGTAAAAATACAAAAACCAGCCAGATGTGGTGGTGCTACTTGGGAGGCTGAGGCAGGAGAATTGCTTGAATCTGGGAGGTGGAGGTTGCAGTGAGCTGAAATAGTGCCACTGCACTCCAGCCTCGACAACAGAGTAAGACTCCGTCTCAAAAAATAAAAAATGAAAAAAAAAAAAAAGAAACAAAATAAAAGATTAATTTATTAATAACTATGAAAATTCAAATTAAAACGACAGTGAGATGTTATTATACCCTTACCAGTTTGGCAACAAACAAACAAACAAAAAGACAAAAAAGCCAACTTTGACAATCCCAAGTGTTGCTAAGAATGTAGGATGAAAGAAATTGCTGTATACTGCTGCTGGGAGTATTGGAAGCTAATTAGGCATTCTCTGGTAAGTTTCAACATGTTTATACCTTCTGATGCAGTAATTCTGCTGTTAGAAATGTAGTCCAGAGAAGCTTCTCTATTTGTGTACCAGGATTCATCTATGAGTATGTGCAGAATGACTTTGTTTATAACTAAACAAAAGATAAAGGTCCCTCTAAAGTAGAATGAACATGGCCGAGCGCGGTGGCTCACGCCTATAATCCCAGCACGTTGGGGGGCCGAGGTGGGCAGATCACCTGAGGTCAGGAGTTTGAGACCAACTGGCCAACATGGTGAAACCCTATCTCTATCAAAAATACAAAAATTCGCTGGGCGTGGTAGCATGCACCTGTAATCCCAACTACTCGGGAAGCTGAGGCAGGAGAATCGCTTGAACCTGGGAGGTGGAGGTAGCGCTGAACCGAGATTGAGCCACTGCACTGCAGCCTGGGAGACAGGAAGATTCTGTCTCTAAATAAATACATAAATTAGAATGAACAAAGAATATGAGGTGTATTCAGTCCCAGGAAAACTATTTAGTAAAAATACTTAAACAACCTACAGGGATACAAAACAGCATGAATGGATTTCACAAATATACTGTTGAGTTAAATAAAACACAAAAGACTACAAACTATATGATTTTATTCACATAATGTTCAAAACCAAGGAAAACTGTACATATAATTTTGGGATACACACGTAGCTGGTAAAGCTATAAAAAAAGACTATAATTGCAAAATTCAGGGTGATTTCCTGTAGAAGAGAGGGAAGATTTTTATAAATAATTTTTTTTGGTAGAGATGGGTTCTCACTCTGTTGTCCAGGTCTTGAACTCCTGGCCTCAAGCATTCCTCCCACTTTGGCTTCCCAAAGTGCTGAGATTACAGGTGTGAGCCATTGCACCCAGCTACTTTGTTTTGGAGAGACAGTCTTGCCATGTTGCCTAGGCTGGCCTTGAACTCCTGGCTTCAAGCAGTCCTCCTACCTCAGCCTCCCGGGCATGAGCCACTATGCCAAGCTGGGAAGGTTTTGTGATCAGGAAGAAGTACATGGTCTTGGCTTGGGGAATAGAAGAGACTTTTGGAGACTAGCAGTGTTTTATTTTTTGTTGGAGTCCTAGTTACTTGAGTTTTTGCTTCAAAGTAGTTATAAACTATACATTTATGTTTATATAATGTGCTACATTCTGTTATATTTCCATTAAACGGTGGTTTGACCTTAAAACCATATTGTGACATCATTACATATCCATTGTTTTGGAAAAAACGAAAAAGCCTCATGGTACTGATATTGGCAGCAGCATAGAACATCAAAAGAGTTCTCACTGTCAGTGGGAATGTGAGTTTTTGAAAGCTGCTCAACATTCCCCTGTAAGGTGGATGCCTATGAGAAGAGAAAAATGAGAATGTGGGTCAGAAACAATGGGGGGAAAATAGTAAAGTAAAAAAAAAATAATAATAAGCAAAGGACCTCAAAGGACTGACGATGAGTACGTCCATGTATTGAAGAGTATGATAAGCTTAACTATCTGAACCCGGGGTAAAAGGCTAAAAACCAGCAAACAGAAAGATAAGGGAGATGCCGCACTGAAGAACACGGTCGGAATGAGAGACCACTCATGCTGCCCCCCCCAGCGGGGCCTCTGTAGGAAGTTGTGGGACCTCCACTTTCAAGATGAGACTGCAGATAAGATTTCCCACGGTGACTCACGTAGCTCAGCTGAACTTTGTCGGTGAGGAACCCCTTCTCATTCTTTTCATTTTCGTCATTGGGAGCCTAGTTGAGCTATTAAGGGTGTAGTATTTCTACACCCCTCTCCGTTTCCTCTACTCTAAAAACATTTACTCAGGCAGGAGCAGCATCAGTTTCCCTTAGGAGTTACTTAATAGATAAGGCTGGGTGTGGTGGCTCACGCCTGTAATCCCAGCATTTTGGGAGGCTGAGGTGGGAGGATTGCTTGAATCCTGGAGTTCAAGATCAGCTTGGGCAACAAAGTGAGAACCCTTCTCTACAAAAATAAAAATAACAAACAGGGTGTGGTAGCTCATGCCTGTGGTCTCAGCTGCTCAGGAGGCTGAAGAGGGAAGAAAAGTATTTATCTTGCTCCATGCCACTGCCAGTATTACTACCATCAGATTTTAAATTTTTTTCTACAACAATGGATATGTAGATGTCACAATATGGCTTTAAGGTTAAACTATTGTTTAATGGAAAAAGATAACAGAATAAAGAACATTACATAACATGAATTTATAGTTTGTAAGTACTTATAAACTATAGGTATTGAGCTTAAGCCCAGGAGTTTGAGGTCACAGTGAGTAATGCTTGCACTGCTGCGCTTCAGCGTGGGCGACAGAGAGAGAGACTGTCTCTAAACTAATTTTTAAAAAATTACTTGCTGGATAAATGTTGTGATAGCTCAGAATGCTGACTTGTCGTTCCTGGACCACTGTTTTCTATATTGGAAGGGGCTCTAAGCTGGCCTTGCACTCACTTGAGTGTGACCTCAAGCTTAATCTCTCTGGCATCCATTCATGGTTACTAAATAAAAAACTCTCTGTAAACACAAGAGCTCTTTATTGTCTCTTCAGGGTTGTGAAGAGCATGTCCTTGTAACTTAACACTGCATTAGTAAAATGTCATTTTTAGGTAACAAAAAGAACCATATATACCTGGAGGAGAAAGTTTCTTTCCCCATCTCCCGCCTCATCCCTTTTTGTGTAAGGGGTCTCTAGTGGATGTTTGTTTTTGTTGTCCAACGTCTGTCTCTCCTCCTGAAATGCACTGCAGTTTTTGTTTGGGGGAGTCACTCTTCTCTCACTTTCAGAACGTGAAGTGTGGGGAGGTGACCCAGGCCCAAGCCTATTCATATTTTTTCACCCTTTGGGGACAGTGATTTTTCAGGAATGAGTCTGTGACTCAGACCCAGACTTGGGCCTTTGAAAGAGTATAAATCCCTTGACCCATAGGGGAGTGGCCCACATAGATGTGTGCTCTGTGGGTGCAAGAGAGGGGCACTGTGTAGAATCCGTGAAAAGAGCCGGCCCTGGAGGCAACTGAGTGTTAACATCAGCCAGAAACTAGGTTCTTGGTGACCTCTCTGAGAGCCACTGAATTAAGCCTTGCCTGAACCTGGATTTTTCCATAATGTCAGTTAATAAATTCACTTTATAGTTGAAGCCAGCTTGAGTTGGGTTTTCTGTCATTGGCAGCATAATAATGTATGAGGTCTTTGGTAAGAGAATTTTGTTGGCATACGGGCACATCAAAATCAGTATAAGAACACGCCATAGTCATGCTGTGAGAGGTAGTCAATAGTAAAGGGGAAATTTATTTATCTTTGTAAACACGTTATTCTGAAGACCCTGAAAAACCTGAAGTTTCCTCCAGGCATGCCCAGGATCTTGGTGGTCTGACATAGCCCTCTTAGTGCTGGGACCTGGTGAGGAGGGCAAAAGTGTTGAAAGTTAACTTAAGCTGGGCCCAGTGGCTCACACCTATAATCCCAGCACTTTGGGAGGCTGAGATGGGCAGATCATTTGAACCCAGGAGTTCAAGACCAGCCTGGGCA
>NW_012108363.1:6630630-6631657 GCF_000951045.1 Mandrillus leucophaeus
AGGTGTGAGCCACCACATCCGGCCTCAGAATGCCCATTTTTTAAAAAGAAAGTTGCACACTAAAGTACATAAAAGTGAAATAACACGATGTCTGGGATTTGTTTAAAAATATTTCAGCAGACTTGGCGTGATGGCTCACACTTGTAATGCTAGCACTTTGGGAGGCTGAGGCAGGAGGATCCGTTGAGCCCAGGAGTTTGAGACCACCCTGGGTAACCTAGTGAGACCCTTGTCTCTAAAAATAAATTAAAATAAATTTTAAAAATTTAAAGGGCCAGGTGTGGTGGCTCCCGCCTGTAATCAGCACTTTGGGATGCTGGGACGGGCGGATCACCTGAGGTCAGGAATTCGAGACCAGCCTGGCCAACATGGTAAAACCCTGTCTCTACTAAAAATATGAAAACTAACTGGGCATGGTGACAGGCGCCTGTAATCCCAGCTACTTGGGAGACTAAGGGAAGGCAGAGGTTGCAGTAAGCCGAGATAGCACATTGCAATCCAGCCTGGGAGACAAGAGCGAAACTCCGTTTCAAAAAATAATAATAATAAATAAAATAAAATAAATAGATACAATTATAAAAATTAATATTTCAGCAAATAAAATAACAATAGGAAAATGCAAGGTTCAAAAAATGTATATGGTATTTTGTCTAAGAAAAGAGAGTATGAGAATATATATTTCATTTTCTTGGGTTTGCATTGGGAGTATACACAAGAAACTTATGAAAACGAAAACCTGGCCAGGTGCAGTGGCTCAAGCCTGTAATCCCAGCACTTTGGGAGGCTGAGGTGGGCAGATTGCTTGAGGTCAGGAGTTTGAGACCAGCCTGTCCAACATGGTGAAACCCCGTCTCTACTAAAAATACAAAAATTACCCGGGTGTGGTGGCAGGTGCCTGTAATCTCAGCTACTCAGGAGACTGAGACAGGAGAATCGCTTGAACTCGGGAGGCACAGGTTGCAGTGAGCCGAGATCGCGACACTGCACTCCAGCCTGGGTGATAGGGCAAGACTCTATCTCAAAAAAA
>NW_012108363.1:6631707-6632895 GCF_000951045.1 Mandrillus leucophaeus
AAAAGAAAAGAAAAGAAAATGAAAACCTATGGCATAGGTGGGAGAAATGGGAGTAAACATGGAAGAATGGGATCAAGGCTTCTTGAGCTTTTTATATTGCTTTAACTTTTTAACTATTTGAATGTATTATCTAAAGTTTTTAAGAAAATAAACAGGAAATAAAAGTTAAGTGAATATGAAAATGTTCAGAACCAGCTCTCTACACACAGAAAAGAAGAGTTAAAGTAGATCTCTAGACCCCTTCATATCTAGACTTCAATGAACTAATAAATTGTTAATGTTTTATAAAGCTGGTCTCAGTAGCAATCCTAGAAATGAGCAGAAAACAAAGTAGTAAAAACAAAACATGGCTGGACACTATGGCTCATGCCTGTAATCCCAGCACTTTGGGAAACCGAGGCAGGTGGATCACCTGAGGTCAGGAGTTCGAAACCAGCCTGACCAATATGATGAAACCCCATCTCTACTAAAAATACAACAATTAGCCAGGCATGGTGGTGTGCGCCTTTAGTCCCAGCTACTTGGGAGGCTGAGACAGGAGAATTGCTTGAACCCAGGAGGCGGAGATTGCAGTGAGCCGAGCTGGTGCCACTGCACTCCAGCCTAGGTGACAGAGCAAGACTCCATCTCAAAACAGAAGCAAAAACAAAACGAAACACAGAAACTGAGGACTGATGCTTTTAAGAGCCTTGACCAGTTCATGCTGCTAATAAACATAACCCCAGACTCCATGTTTAATCTATTCTACCTTACACTTGAATATGGGCATTTGCTGGTTATTAATTTAATGACAAACATTAAACTAATAAAACATAATTTATAGTGGAAAAAAATCTGACATTTAGGGGACTTCTGCTGTCATTCTAAATGACCAATCATGTGCCTTTCAGCAAATCAATTTTTTGAAGTCTCAGATTCCTTGTCTATAAAATAAGAAATTGGCCAGGCACAGTGGCTCACGCCTGTAAACCCAGCACTTTGGGAGGCTGAGGCGGGTGGATCACCTGAGGTTGGGAGTTCAAGACCAGCCTGACCCACATGGAGAAACCCCGTTTCTACTAAAAATACAAAATTAGCCAGGGTGGTGGTGCATGCCTGTAATCCCAGCTACTGGGGAGGCTAAGGCAGGAGAATCCCGGGCTTGAACCCAGGACGTGGAGGTTGCAGTGAGCCGAGATCGTGCCACTG
>NW_012108363.1:6634945-6636813 GCF_000951045.1 Mandrillus leucophaeus
ATTCAAAAAATTAGCTGGGTGTGGTGGCGCGTGCCTGTGATCCCCGCTACTTGGGAAGCTAAGGCAGGAGAATCACTTGAACCAGGAGGTGGAGGTTGCAGTGAGCCGAGATCACACCACTGCACTGCAGCCTGGGCAACAAGAGTGAAAGCTGCATCTCACACACACACACACACACACACACAATCTGAAAGAAGACTCTTTATGTTGAAAGTGGCTATTTCATGGTACTGGGATTATGACTTTTTTTTTTTTTTTAAATATGTGTTTTTCAAAATTTTCTACAGTGAATATGATTTATATGATTTTTTAAAAAGGTTTTAAAAGTACTATACAAACACACAAGGCAACAGTACTCTTCCTGGGAAGTCACGTGGCTAGTTACAATCTGGAAGTCAGAACATCTAGCTCACAATTGCTTAATTTAACCTCTTACCCTTAATATCCAACCTCAGTTTCTTCCTTTGCAAAATTTTGAACTAATCTCAGTTCGGTCTGTGTAACCTAACTGAGATGTGATTTAACTAAGTTAATTATCAACTCAATTTAAGTACATATAGGGTCCTTACCATAAGTGGTGACTGTGGTTACTCCCCAATATCTACTCCACTGCACTTCCCAATTGTGTAGAGAAGATTCTAGTTGGACTGAGATTTTCCAGATGCTGCCATCTGAATCACCCATATTTTCCTGTCTCCTGATCTGGTTCTAACTTCCATTTTATGAACTTTGTCAAGTAGTCCTTTAGTTATCTATAAAGGTGTAACTCTAATTTTGCATAATTAAAGTTACACTCTATGCACACTGTGCCTGGCCCAGTGAGTTCATCTAATGGAGTCTACGTAGCTGTAATAAAGAATGAGGACATTCTACAGGAGCTGAAAGAAAAGATTTTAGACTGGGCGCAGTGGCTCATGCCTGTAATCCCAGCACTTTGGGAGGCCGAGGTAGTCGGATCACTTAAGGTTAGGAGTTCGAGACCAGCCTGGCCAACATGGTGAAACCTTGTCTCTACTAAAAATACAAAAGTGTCTATAATCCCAGCTACTCAGGAGACTGAGGCAGGAGAACTGCTTGAGGCAGAGTTTACAGTGAACAGAGATTGCACCATTGTGCTCCAACCTGGGTGATGCAGCAAGACTTCATCTCAAAAAAAAAAAAAATAAAATTTTAAATGCATTTAAAAGGGAAAGTTGCATGCTGTGGAGCAACCAGACAATGGGAAGTACAGGGCACCCGCTATGACGTGTTTTTGCCAAGAAGTCAAACCAGGTTCCAACTAAACCTCTAGAGCAAAGTTTCATTTGTAGGAAATTCAAAGAAAAGGGGAATAATGTAAATGACCCCACAGGGAAACAGACAAACCCTGAATGTGGAACATTTCACAGGACAAAACCTGGTTTGTATAACTGGTTTATATAACCAATGGCAAGGGGGTGGAAGGAGATTGTCTTCGATTAAAAGAGACTTGAGAGACATAGCAAACAAATGCAAAGAAATGCAATGCTGGGACTTGTTTTGGTCTGTATTTAAACAAACTGATTGATTTTTGAGATAATCAGCGAGATTTGGCTATAGACTGAAGTATTAGGTGCTGCTAAGGCATCATTAAATTTGTTATGTGCGATAATGGTATTATGATTATATTAGCAGAAGGTCCATTTTTGTTTGTTGGTTTGTTTGTTTTGAGATGAAATTTTGCTTTTGTTGCCCAGGCTGGAGTGCAATGGCACAATCTTGGCTCACTGCAACCTCTGTCTCCCTGGTTCAAGCGATTCTCCTGCCTCAGCCTCCCAAGTAGCTGGGATTACAGGCACCTACCACCATGCCCGGCTAATTTTTTGTATTTTTAGTAGAGATGGGGTTTT
>NW_012108363.1:6642003-6644267 GCF_000951045.1 Mandrillus leucophaeus
GCCTGTAATCCCAGCTACTGGGGAGGCTAAGGCAGGAGAATCCCGGGCTTGAACCCAGGACGTGGAGGTTGCAGTGAGCCGAGATCGTGCCACTGCACTCCAGTCTGGGCAAAAAGAGTAAAACTCTGTCTCAAAATAAAGTAAAATAAAATGAGAAACTGATTATGATCTCTTGAGTAACTGCCACTCTGCGATGCTATGGGAAGTACACACATTGAAGAAGTTGCATATTTATATTAAATACCATTTGTTTATATTGAACAAATTGGGTGTTTACACCAAATGCATTTAATGGCATAAATGTGAATGACAAACTCAAGAAGGCAAGACATAGAGGAAGGCCACTGGCTTTTCAGAAACCACTCGGCCTGTGAGCTCACTTCCCTTTTATTAAAAAAAAGCTTTCGCTTTTAAGGTGTCCAGATAAAGGTCACACTCCCAGAGCTGAGGCTCTGTGAGTCTGAGCTGTTACCTCAGTAATGGGAGCGTGGCTGGAACTCAACACTTTCTGATCATTCATGCCCAAAGCCTCTTGGGATAGGGGAGAGGGGGCACCTTGTATGCATGAGATGAAATAGGATACCAAGATCCCCTTAATTCCACTCAGAGTAGAGGAAAGGAAGTGTTGCCAAAAGTAACATGTGTTTTTCTAAATTGAAGAGTTGGAATTTTGAAGGTCAAAGTCAGAATATTAGAACAGAGAGCCATGCATATATTATCTAATACAATTTTCTCATTTTATAAATTATGTAAATGAGGAAACTGAGACCCAGCAAGGTTATAGGACCCACAACCTAATCTGTGTTAGAGGGATGAGAGTGAGGCTTATGCTGGGAGTTGCGATGGTCTGTAAATGTGAGGATAAGGAACACGCCATTCACCGTTGTGTTCCACCTCCTAGTCCAGTGCCTGGTGCAAAGTAGGGGCTTCATAAACATTGGTCACAGGCCTGATGGAGGGACTGATTTGAGTGAATGTGTCCACGGATGATGCATCTGTACTTTATGTTCCCTGCTAGTCAGATGGACTCATACATGCTCCATTTCAGGTTTATCTCATCTGGGATATTATATTAGAGGGTTCTCTTTATGTGCCATGACCGAGTAGCGTTTTCTTCCACTGAAGTATTGCTTCCTCTTTGTTGATGTCACAGGACAAACATCAGAACACTTACAGGATGTGTGTAGCATGGCATGACAGAGAACTTTGGTTTCCTTTAATGTGACTATAGACCTGGCAGTGTTATTATAAGAATCGTTGGCAGTCAGACACCCGGGTGTGCTGAGCTAGCACTCAGCGGGGGCGGCCACCGCTCATGTGATTGTGCAGAAGACAGCTGGAAGAAGTACCCAGTCCATTTGGAGAGTTAAAACTGTGCCTAACAGAGGTGTCCTCTGACTTTTCTTCTGCAAGCTCCATGTTTTCACATCTTCCCTTTGACTGTGTCCTGCTGCTGCGGCTGCTGCTACTTACAAGTAAGTCTGGGCATGGATATTTACAATGAGACAATGGTGCTGTACAGAGGACAAGGAAGAGATACAAGGACGGCCATTGTAATGTTGTTTGTAATAGCAAAAGCTTGGAAGCAACCTAAATGTCCATCAGTGAAGGAGTGGGTAAATAAATGTGATATAATCATGATACAAACAGTGAATCTGAGGAAACATACTGGTATAGAATGTCTCAAAATTATAATGTTATTAAAGAAAAGAAAGGTGCAGAATAATGCATATATTAGGCTTCTATTTGTGTGTGTGCATTGTCGGGGAGCAGGAATATGTGGACATTTCTTAATGTAGAGTCTCTAGGAAAAGGAACCAGGGAATGGTAAAGAGTTGGGAGAGTAAGGCATATTTTTCCTTTCCTTTCCTTTCCTTCCCTTCCCTTCCCTTTTTCCTTCCCTTTTTCCTTCCCTTTTTCCTTCCCTTTCTTTTCTTTTTTCTTTTCTTTTCTCTTTTCTTTTCTTTTCTTTCTTTTCTTTTCTAGTTGAGATGGAGTTTCACTCTATTGCCCAGGCTGGAGTGCAGTGGTGGCATGATTTCGGCTCACTGCAATCTCCACCTCCCGAGTTCAGGCGATTCTCCTGCCTCGGGCACCCGAGTAGCTGGGATCACAGGCGTGCACCATCACGTCCGGCTAATGTTTTTAATTTTTAGTAGAGACAGGGTTTTACCATGTTGGCCAGGCTGGTCTCAAACTCCTGGCCTCAAGTAATCTGCCCATCTCGGCCTCCCAAAGTGCTGGGATTACAGGCGTGACCCATT
>NW_012108363.1:6645647-6649954 GCF_000951045.1 Mandrillus leucophaeus
GACCAATTTTCTGATTGTCTGTTTCCATCAGCCCTGTTCTCCCATGTTCACAGAATTGGGCCACAATTCTCTCCTAGGGCAGTGTTTCTGAAAGTGAGGTTCTGGGACCAGCCACTTCAGCCACATTGAGAACTTGTTAGAAATAAAAGTTCTCAGGCCCCACCACAGACCGACCAAGTCAGGAATTCTAGCAGTTGAGCCTAGCCATCTGTGTTTTTGCAAAGCTTCCCAGTGATTCTGACGGCTTTCACATCTGAGAAGCATTGTCGCAGTGAATCATCCTCCAAACAGGACTGCAGCAGTGGCTTCCCCTTTATTCTGTAAGGCATTGCTTGCAGTTTTCCTGAAATGGAGTAACCTCACTCACTGCCTGAGTCTTGGCTCTCCTTCTGTCTATTCAGGGTCCTCAGAAGTGGAATACATAGCAGAGGTGGGTCAGAATGCCTATCTGCCCTGCTTCTACACTCCAGCCCCGCCAGGGAACCTCGTGCCCATATGCTGGGGCAAAGGAGCCTGTCCTGTGTTTGACTGTGGCAATGTGGTGCTCAGGACTGACAACAGGGATGTGAATGATCGGACATCCAGCAGATACTGGCTAAAGGGGGATTTCCACAAAGGAGATGTGTCCCTGACCATAGAGAATGTGACTCTAGCAGACAGTGGGGTCTACTGCTGCCGGATCCAAATCCCAGGCATAATGAATGATGAAAAACATAACCTGAAGTTGGTTGTCATCAAACCAGGTGGGTGGACCTTTGCATGCCTTCTTTATGAATAAGATTTATCTGTGGATCATATTAAAGGTACTGATTTTTCTCACCTCTGACTTCCCTAATTATAGCCCCTGGAGGTGGGCCACCAAGACCTAAAGTTTAACAGGCCCCATCAGTGATGCTCAGTGATATTTAACACTTTCCATCTGTTTTAAAACTCATGGGTGTGCCCAGGTGCTGTGGCTCACACCTCTAATCTCAGCACTTTGGGAGGCTGAGGCGGGAGGATCACAAGGTCAGGAATTCGAGACCAGCCTGGCCAACAGAGTGAAACCCTGTCTCTACTAAAAACACAAAAACTTAGCTGGGCATAGTGATAGGAGCCTGTAATTCTAGCTACTCGGAAGGCTGAAGCAGGAGAATCACTTGAACCTGGGAGTCGGAGGTTGCAGTAAGCCGAGATCTCGCCATTGCACTCCAGCCTGGGTGACAAGAGTGAAACTCTGTCTCAAAAAAAAAAAAAAAGAAAATCAAAAACTCATGGGTGGAATGTATAGATGGGAAGAAAGACCTAGATCAGTGGTTAGAGACCCTGACTCTCATTAGAATCACATAGAGCGTTTTTGAACAACTACAGATGCCAGGTACGGTGGCTCATGCCTATAATCCCAACACTTTGAGAGGCTGAAGCAGGAGGATCACTTGAGGCCAGGAGTTTGAGACCAGCCTGGCTGACATAGTGTGACTACCCCATCTCTTAAAAAGAAGAAGAAAAAGAACCCACTACCAAAACCCAGAGAAATCAGCATCTCTGGAGGTAGATCCTAAGCATTAGCTTTTTACAGAGTCTTCCTCAGGTGATTTTACCCCAGGTGCAGCCAGCACGATGAACTGCTGGGTTGTGCATGTACGCTGGGAGGTGAACAGACTTAAGATTTCTATAACATATACTTTGTGCCCAGATAGAGCTGAGTTTAAATCTAACTCTGCCTCTTACTAGCTATATAATCCTGAGCAAGTTATTGAAACGCTGTGACCTCCTCCTCTGTAAAATATGACAATAATACCTATCATGTGGGCCATTAGAAGGATTTTGTGTGATAATATTTTATGAAAAGCATTTATAAGTTGGGCATCCCAAACCTGAAATACACCAAAATCTGAAATGCTCCAAAATCCAAAACTTTTTGGATACTGATATGGCATTCAAAGGAAATGCTCATTGGAGCATTCTGCTCATTGGAGCGTAAGTATAGTGCAGATACTAAAAAATTTTAAAAAATGGCTGGGCGCAGTGGCTCATGCCTATAATCCCAGCACTTTGGGAGGCCAAGGTGGGCGGATCATCTGAGGTCGGGAGTTTGAGACCAGCCTGACCAACATGGAGAAACCCTGTCTGTACTAAAAATACAAAATTAGCTGGGTGTGGTGGCACATGCCTCTAATCCCAGCTACTCAGGAGGCTGAGGCAGGAGAATTGCTTGAATCCAGGAGGTGGAGGTTGCAGTGAGCCGAGATCATGCCGTTGCACTCCAACCTGGGTAACAAGAGCAAAACTCCGTTTAAAAAAAAAAAAAATCCAAAAAAATTCAAAATCTGAAACATTTCTGATTTCAAGCATTTCAGATAAGGGGTCTTCAACCTGTAATTATGACCATTTGCGTGGCTGTTAGTTCCACTGTTAATAATCAGAATGTCACAATGATGACTGCATCTTACCTTTGTCAAACATTTGAAGTGTGTGATACACTCTCAATGTAGGTATCTAGGCAGGTTTGGAAGCTGAGGCTGTATTTCTCTTTCTTTTTTTTTTTTTTTTTAGGGACGGAGTCTTGCTCTGTAGCCCGGGCTGGAGTGCAGTGGCCGGATCTCAGCTCACTGCAAGCTCCGCCTCCCGGGTTTGCGCCATTCTCCTGCCTCAGCCTCCGGAGTAGCTGGGACTACAGGCGCCCGCCACCTCGCCCGGCTAGTTTTTTGTATTTTTAGTAGAGACGGGGTTTCACCGTGTTAGCCAGGATGGTCTCGATCTCCTGACCTCGTGATCCGCCCGTCTCGGCCTCCCAAAGTGCTGGGATTACAGGCTGTATTTCTCTTTCTTAATGGTCTTTCGCATTTTTTTTCTGCTGCCCCTTTGATTCCCTGAAATAAGCTTTCTGCTCTCAGATAATTTTCATCCTTATGTTGGTTTCTGACATTAGCCAAGGTCACCCCTGCACCAACTCTGCAGAGAGACTTGACTTCAGCCTTTCCAAGGATGCTTACCACCGGGGAACATGGCCCAGGTAACTATGCATGGGGCAGAGGAGGGAGTCTTTAGCTGGCTCTGAATTCAGAGGATTTTGAATGTGGGAAAAAACATGAGAAAACAGTGTGAGAGTGGAGGCATGGATGTCTCTGTGCACCTGAAATAGTGTTTGAGAAGAGGGAAGTAGTGGAGACACACCTGTGCTGGGAAAAAGATGCTCTGGCTTAGGATTATTTTACTCAAATTTTAACTTTTAAAAAAAGTTAATAAACTTTATAGTGTTTAATTTTACTTAAATGTTAACTAAATTGGATGAAGTGCTCATTACTTTGTCCACATTTTCGGATTGACCCTGGACTGGCGATGTTTCATCATGAACTGGTGCCAGTCTGTGTTTGGGAACCGACACATTGGATTAGGTGATTTCTAGGATGCCTTTTAGCTAGAATAAAGCCCATCAGCTTCCCTGGATTCCAGCCTCAGAAGGAATAGTTAAATTCTTCATGTAATTCAGCAAGGATGTACTTAGGGTGCTCCAGATGAGAACATTGGGCAGAAAGTAGAAGTCAGGTCACATTGATCATGAAGGTTAATTTTAAGTCATTTCTTGTCAGTGTCCTGGTCTCTCCTAATCTCTCTGGAGCTCCATTTTTTTTTTCTTCTGTAAAATGAGGTTAATAGGTGAGTCCTACCTCATAATGTCATAAATCTCATAAATCACACCTTATGGACTTTAAATAAGAAAATGTCTAAAACGTGTAGCCCAATGTCTGACCACAATTTGTACTCAGTACATGTTAGCTGTTGTCATTAATATTATAAGATCAGGAGGCAGAATGAGATTGTGGTTAAACTACTTCAGTGAAAGGTGGAATGGGTTCTAATTTCAGCTATTCTTGCTAGCTCTGTGACCTCAGTCAAGTTGCTCAAATTCTCTGAAGCTCAGTTTGCTCATCTCTACAATGAGGATAATTCCAGTGCCCATGTCATGAGGTTGTTGTAATGTATGAACATGATAATGTATGTAAAATGCTCAGGCTAGTACCCGGCCCATAGAAAGCACTCAACTGTTTATTATTACTATAGTTACTAGTTTTAGCTCTCCAAAGTTTCAGTCTTTGGTTAGTCTTTAGTGATTGGTAGCCAACATCTTTTATGCAATTAGAGAGGAAACTATGGTGGGGACAGATGATCATCCACATTGTGGGTTAATGAAGTCATACCAGATACTTATTGTATGCCACTGTTATATTTTAAAGAATCCTACAACCATAGTCCTAGAAGGGATTTCAAGGGTCATTTAGTCTCACTTTCCCATCCTGTGCTTCAGTACTTTTTTTTTTTTTTTT
>NW_012108363.1:6650789-6655446 GCF_000951045.1 Mandrillus leucophaeus
TAACTGGAGCTCAGGGTTTGAGACCAGCCTGAGCAACATGGCAAAACCCCATCTCTACTAAGAATACAAAAAATTAGGCCGAGTGCAGTGGCTCACACCTGTAATCCCAGCACTATGGGAGGCCAAGGCAGACGGATCACCTGAGGTCAGGAGTTTGAGACCAGCCTGGCCAACATGGTGAAAACGCCATCTCTACTGAAAATACAAAAATTAGCTGGGCATGGTGGTGCATGCCTATAATTCCAGGCACTCAGAAGGCTGAGGCAGGAGAATCATCTGAGCCTGGGAGCAGTGAGCTGAGATCTCACCACTGTCCTGAAGCCTGGAAAACAGAGCAAGATTCCATCTCAAAAAAAAAAAAAAAAAAGCCAGGCATGGTGGCATGGGCCTGTAGTCCCAGCTACTTGAGGGGGCTGAGGCAGGAATATTGTTTGAACTCAGGAGGCTGAGGATTCACTGAGCCGAGTTGGTGCCACTGTACTCCAAGCCTGGGCAACAGAGCAAGACCCTTTCTCAGCAAAAAAAAAAAAAAAAAAGGAGTAGAGCCTTTAAAAGTAAGAGATCCAAGGGCCTGGAATTTGAACACAGAACAAATGTAACTTCTCTTCTACCTGAAGGAGGAAGGACTGGGTCACAGGTGAGTTCTCAGCTCTGGAGTAGATCTGCTTTAAATCCTAGCTTTCCCAATTAATAGCTGTGTGATCTTGGGCAAAGTGGCTCTGTCAGACTCAGTATTGTCATCTGAAAAATGGGGAAAATAGTAGTACCTACTTATTGTGGTTGAGGATTAAATGAGATTGTATGTATACGGTGCTAAGCACCATGTCTGGCACCTAATAAGTGCCGAATAGATGGTAACTACTAAATGTATACACTGTTAAGGCCATCACATCTCACCTTCACTGCTACCTGTCCCCTGAGGCAAATCTTGGGTTCTCCAGAAAGAACATTGCCACTCCCTTCAACTGTCCCATCCATCTTGGTTGGTGGCCAAATCTGTGTGAAAAAATGCTGTAATAACACAACAGTGCTTGATTTTACTGATCATTTTCATAGCAAAATGAAGTTTAAAAAGAAGTTATTTTTACCATTTTTATCAAGAAAAATAATTATAGGGAGGCTGAAACTGGATTTACAGTTGAAAATCTTATGTGCACTTAAGATTCATGTTTACTTAGCAGTTGTACTGATGAAGGTTTTTTTTTTTTTTTTTGAGAAGTAGTCTTGCTCTGTCACCAGGCTGGAGCGCGATGGCGCCATGTTGGCTCACTGCAACCTCCACGTCCTGCGTTCCAGCGATTCCACTGCCTCAACTTCCTGAGTAGCTGGGACTACAGGCGTACACCACCACGCCTGGCTAATTTTTTGTATTTTAGTAGAGACAGGGTTTCACCATGTTGGCCAGGATGGTTTCAATCTCCTAACCTCGTAATCCGCCTGCCTTGGCATCCCAAAGTGCTGGGATTACAGGCGTGAGCCACCGCACCCGGCCTGTGGTTTTCATACTTTAAATTTTTTTCTGGTAATTAGGGCAAAAGTAAGTGGAACATAATCTTTATTTTCTTCAATAATTTTAGGCTGAGGCTATGCCTTTATAATATTTAAACTATAGTTTGTTAAACCAGCATTTAGTCAAACCCTTTATACACATTAAAGGGTTCCGACTTAAGGCTTCCAGAAGGTGGCTGTGACATTTAAGAAGTTTCAACATCTCTGACTCAGCCATAAAAATGAGTAAGCACGCTTAGTTTCCCAAGAGCTGGCAAGGTACTTAGGTTTAGAATTCAGCGTTCATGAGGTCAGGGCCTGTGCCCCTCTTGTTCCCTGCTCTGTTCCTGTGCCTAGAGTAAGGGCGTAGTGCATATTCATGGAATGGATCTGCAGATGAAATAAACAAATGAACAGGAAGGAAAGATGGTGAGTAGGTGGCTGGGCAACGTGACCCTCTTCATAATGACAGCACTGAGGTAAAGGCTGGTGAAGGCAGTATAATTAAGAATGTGCATTTAAATCTATGCAGACTTAAATTGGAAGGCCATTTTGTCATTTGCTAAGTTGTGTGACCTTGGGTTAGTCACTTCACTTCCCTGATTTTCAGTTTCTTCATCTGTGCAATGGGACTAACAGTCAGTCTCTACTTTAGAAGAGTAGTTCTAAAGTAAGTGCTTCTAAGTATCTCTAAAATGAGCTCCTTCACTGAAAGTTTAGCACAAGCCCTGGTTCCTATTACATTGTGGCCACAGTGATTATTTTCATTTGTAGGCAACCATGTCTCCCTTCTCATGAGTAAATGCAAAACTTATTTAAGAAAATGGAGGCTGGGCACGGCACGGTAGCTCACGCCTGTAATTCCAGCACTTTCGGAGGCCAAGGCAGGCAGATCACTTGAGGTCAGGAGTTCAAGACCAGCCTGGTCAACATGGTGAAACCCCATCTCTACTAAAAATACAAAAATTAGCTGGGTGTGGTGGTGCACCCCTGTAGTCCCAGCTACTCGGGAGGCTGAGGCAGGAGAATCGCTTGAACTTGGGAGGCGGAGGTTGCAGTGAGCCGAGATCATGCTACTGTACTCCAGCCTGGGTGACAGAGTGAGACTGTCTCGCCAAAAGAAAAAGAAGAAAAAGAAAATGGAGGCTGCAGTGAGCTGAGATTGTGCCACTGCACTCCAGCCTGGGCAACAGAGTGAGACTCTGTCTGAAAAAAAAGGAAGTGAATTTTTGTTGTCTTTAAAAATCTAATTAGAATATAATGCCTAAGGCCAAGCCTGGTGGTTCACACCTGTAATCCCAGCACTTTGGGAGGCTGAGGTGGGCACATCACCTGAGGTCAGGAGTTCACAACCAGCCTGGCCAACATGGCCTTGTCTCTACTTAAAATACAAAAATTAGCTGGGCATGGTGGTGCATGCATGTAGTCCTAGCTACTTGGGAGGCTGAGGGATTAGAATTGCTTGAACCAGGGAAGCAGAAGTTGCAGTGAGCTGAGATCATGTCACTGCGCTCTAGCCTGGGTGATGGAGTGAAACTCTGTCTCTAAAAAAATAAACAAATAAATAATGCCTGAGTGTTATCAATATTCCTGGATTTTTGTAGAACTCATTAGGGTCTTGTGAAAAAAAACAAAGCACATATTTAAGTAGGACTTCTTGGCAGAATTCTCTATTTCATAAAATAGTAGGGTTCATTGTCTAGATGAAAAAATGTGGCCATCCTAAAGTTGATTCCTGGGTGTTCAGTAAATTTTGTTGGTCTCTCCGTTAATTATTGTGACGAGTATGGAGTAGAATTCGTTTCAAATAGAATTATAGGCATCATTAAGATTTTTTAAAAACTTAGATAAAAGAAAATGTTCTTAACTATTCTATTGGCTGTTTTTCCTCACTTTCTCTTTCTCTTTTTATAGCAGAGACACAGACACTGGGGAGCCTCCCTGATGTAAATCTGACAGTAAGTAACTTTTTTTGTGAGCTGTGTTGTGCTCAACTTGGAGGGGAAAAGTATGGCTGTAGACTTCCTTCATGCCCACCCTGTCCTTGAGGTAAAAAGCCTGAAGTTCCCTTAGCTTCAGATTCCTCGGCTGTAACATGTTGATGATGACAGTTCTAACCCCATAGCCCTGTTGTAATGAAGGACTGAGGTGATGCGGGTAAAGTGCCTGGCATATAGTAAGAGCTTGAAAACCACAAAGAAGGAACATTAGCATTTTGTCCCTCTTATTTTTCAATTTCACAACTGTCTACCCTGTGGAAGGTTCAGAGATTCTTCATCTCCCTAGAATACCATTCTTCTTGCTTCCATCACAACCCAAATGGGAAAGAGTATTTAGATTTACCTCTTTATATATGACAAGACACCAATCAGGAGTATTCAAAGCCATAAGTTGTTTTTTGTTTTTGTTTTTGTTTTTGAGACAGAGTTTCACTCTTGTTGCCCAGGCTGGAGTGCAATGGTGTGATCTTGGCTCACCTCAACCTCTGCCTCCTGGGTTCAAGCGATTCTCCTGCCTCAACCTTCTGAGTAGCTGGGATTATAGGCATGCGCCACTACACACGGCTAATTTTGTATTTTTATTTTAATTATTTTTTTGAGATGGAGTTTCGCTCCTGTTGCCCAGGCTGGAATACAATGGTGTGATCGCAGCTCACTGCAACCTCCACCTCCCAGGTTCAAGCGATTCTCCTGCTTCAGCCTCCTGAGTAGCTGGAATTACAGACGCCCACCACCACATCCAGCTAATTTTTGTATTTTTAGTAGAGACGGGGTTTCACCACATTGGGCAGGCTGGTCTTGAACTCCTGACTTCAGGTGATCTGCCCGCCTCAGCCTCCCAAAGTGCTGGGATTACAGGCATGAGCCATGGCGCCCAGCCAATTTTATGTATTTAACTATAAATAAAACCATACCTTAATTAACCTCAATTTTACTGTCCCTGCTACCTTCTTAGAATAAAAGAAAAACTGGCTGGGTGCAGTGGCTCACGCGGTAATCCCAGCACTTTGGGAGACCCAGGATGGTGGATCACCTGAGGTCAGGAGTTTGAGACCAGCCTGGCCAACATGGTGAAACCCCATCTCCACTAAAAATACAAAAAATTAGCCAGGTGTGGTGGTGTGTGCCTGTGTAGTACTAGCTACTTGGGAGGCTGAGGCAGGAGAATC
>NW_012108363.1:6656216-6680419 GCF_000951045.1 Mandrillus leucophaeus
TGTGTGTGTGTGTGTGTGTTTTGTATAAATGGGGTCTCAATATGTTGCCCAGGCTGCTCCCTAACTCCTGGCCTCAAGTGATCCTCACATCTCAGCTTCCCAAAGTGCTGGGATTATAGGTGTGGGCCTGGCCTATAATTATTGTTTGTTTGTTTATTTATTTTTTGAGGTGGAGTTTTGCTTTTGTTGCCCAGGCTGGAGTGCAATAGTGCGATCTTGGCTGCAACCTCCACCTCCCAGGTTCAAGCAAATCTCCTGCCTCAGCCTCCCTAGTTGCT
Organism: Mandrillus leucophaeus; assembly: GCF_000951045.1. Taxonomy (NCBI): domain Eukaryota; kingdom Metazoa; phylum Chordata; class Mammalia; order Primates; family Cercopithecidae; genus Mandrillus; species Mandrillus leucophaeus. The sequence goes on from NW_012108363.1 coordinate 6,656,495, forward strand.
GGGATTACAGGCACCCACCACCACACCTGGCTAATTTTTGTATTTTCAGTAGAGATGGGGTTTCACCATGTTGGCCAGCCTGGTCTTGAGCTCCTGACCTTGTGATCCGCCCACCTTGGCCTCCCAAAGTGCTGGGATTACAGGCGTGAGCTACCGCGCCCGGCCTAATGATAGTTTTTAAAGAGGAAAACAGAGAACATAGACTGAAATTTTAGAAACAGAATTTATTTTGTATGACTCTCAGTTTTCAGAAAATGAAGTTAACTAGAGCAATAGCAATAATAACTACCACTGATTGAACATTTGTTATGTACCAGGCCCTGTAATAAGCATTTTATATTTTCTGTCACTTAATTTTCCTGATAACTCCACAGGGTTACTCATCCCTTAGTGGCAGAGCTGGGATTTGTTTTTTTGTTTTTTTGTTTTTTTTTGAGATAGAGTCTCGCTCTGTTGGCTAGGCTGGCATGCAGGGGCATGATCTCAACTCTCTCCAATCTCCGCCTCCTGGGTTTAAGCAATTCTCCTGCCTCAGCCTCCCCAGTGGCTAGGATTACAGCCATGTGTCACCACGCCTGGCTAAGTTTTGTATTTTTAGTAGAGACTGGATTTCACCATGTTGTCCAGTCTGGTCTCAAACTCCTGATGTCAGGTGATCCGCCTGCCTTGGCCTCCCAAAGTGCTGGGATTACAGATGTGAGCCACTGTGCCCGGCCTCAGAACTCGGATTTGAATGCGGGACCATCTATCTGTAAAGTCTTGGCTATTGAATCACTGTCTTTTTGTGAAAAATAGAGGTTTCACAGCAAGACACCAAATGGAAACTACTCAAAAACTCTCTGGGGAATCTTAGGGGGTCTTGAACCAACAAGACTCCACTCTAAAACCAATTTTTGCAGGGGCAGGGGAAGGGTCTTAAGAGCTCCTTCTCCACCCACAACACAGAAGGGCACATTTTGTTTCCCCACTAACTCCAAAGGTTAAACGAGTCTCTTTCTTGGGTTGGCTTAAGTGTTGGCTACAAGGTGACAGATGAAAGGTGATTTCAAGGACTCTGCCATCTTGTGATGTTGTAAAAGGGATGGTCCAATTCGCAAATCATAAGACTGAGTACACAAGCGATTTCTAGCTATTTTCTGCTTAAATCTGTTTGTGTTTGCATAGCAAATATTCACATTGACCAATGAGTTACGGGACTCTGGAGCAACCATCAGAACAGCCATCTACATCGCAGCAGGGATCTCTGCTGGGCTGGCTCTGGCTCTTATCTTTGGCGCTTTAATTTTCAAATGTAAGTGTTTTTTGTTTCTCTCTCCTTCTGATAACAAATTCTTAAACGAGAACCAGTAAAACCTAGATAGAAACGCAAATTCATGTTTATACCCAAAGGTGATTAGACTAAATACCCTTTTGTCCATCCAAATCCTAACAATAATGGCTAATTTTGATTTAATATTTATTGTGTGCCAGGCAGGCACTGCGTTAAATGTTTTACATACATTTTATCATCCTTACTGTCTAATGAGGTAAGGAATAGTGCCATCCCATTTTACAGCGGAGGGAAGTCGAGCTTAGAGTAAGCTGCCTTCCCAAGGTTTCAATATCAGTACCTGGCAGAACCGAATTCAAATCCAGGCAGGCTGATTCCAGCAAACCAATTTCTTTACTTCATGAATATGCTAGGTTTATTAGGAAACACAGCAGCAAAAAACGCTCCCTTCCATGCACTTTTCTGTTACTGGTTTCTCAGGCATACCTCTTTGGGAGTAGATTGCAAGTCCGTTTAATACTGGGTCATTGGCCGGGCGCGGTGGCTCAAGCTTGTAATCCCAGCACTTTGGGAGGCCAAGACGTCCGGATCACAAGGTCAGGAGATCGAGACCATCCTGGCTAACCGGTGAAACTCCGTCTCTACTAAAAAATACAAAAAACTAGCCAGGCAAGGTGGCGGGCGCCTGTAGTCCCAGCTACTCGGGAGGCTGAGGCAGGAGAATGGCGTGAACCAGAAAGGCGGAGCTTGCAGTGAGCTGAGATCCGGCCACTGCACTCCAGCCTGGGCGACAAAGCGAGACTCCGTCTCAAAAAACAAAAACAAAACAAAAAAAACACTGGGTCATGATTGGGGTTACAGAATGTTTTCCTCCATCATGGTACTTAGCACATAGCTTTTTCTAAGTTACTTGTCCTTAAAAAAAAAAAACCCACAAAAACAGAAAAACAACAACAACAACAACAAAAAAACAGGCCCTGTGTGGTGGCTTATGCCTGTAATCCCAGCACTTTGGGAGACTGAGGCAGGTGGATCATTTGAGGTCAGGAGTTCAAGACCAGCTTGGCCAACATGGTGAGACCCCATCTCTACTAAAAATACAAAATTAACCGGGTGTGGTGGCGCATGCCTGTAATCCCAGCTACTCGGGAGGCTGAGGCAGGGGAATCACTTGAACCTGGCAGGTAGAGGTTGCAGTGAGCTCAGATCTTGCTACTGCATGCCAGCCTGGGCGAAAGAGTGAGACTCTGTCTTAAAAAAATAATAGTAATAAAATATAAATAAATAAGCAAATAAATAAATAAATACAATGGCCGGGTGCAGTGGCTCATGCCTGTAATTTCAACACTTTCGGAGGCTGAGGTGAGAGGATCAGTTGAGCCCAGGTGTTTGAGACCAAGATCAGCATGGGCAACAAAGCAGGATGCTGTCTGTACACAGTAATAATAATAATAACGAGGTGAGCATGGTGGCACACACCTGTAGTCCCATTTACTCAGGAGGCTGAGGTGGGAGGATCACTTGAGCCCAGGAGGCTGCAGTGAGCTGTGATTGCATCTTTGCAGTCCAGCCTGGGCCACAGAGTGAGACAGTCTCCAAAAAAAAAAAAAAAGTGTGTTCAAGTTGATGAATTTTGATGAAGAATTACAGTAGGAAGCCATCACCACAATCAAGATCTAAATAATACTTCCATTACCCCCAAAACCTCGCACACTTTTCTTTCTTTCTTTCTTTCTTTCTTTCTTTCTTTCTTTCTTTCTTTCTTTCTTTCTTTCTTTCTTTCTTTCTCTCTTTCTCTCTTTCTCTCTTTCTCTCTTTCTCTCTTTCTCTCTTTCTCTCTTTCTTTCTTTTTTTTGAGATGGAGGCTGGAGTGCAGTGGCGCGATCTCAGCTCACTGCAACCTCCGCCTCCTGGGTTCAAGTGTTTCTCCTGACTCAGCTTCCAGAGTAGCTGTGACAACAGGTGCGTACCACCAGGCCCCAGAGTGTAATACAACATAGCTGCCTTTCTTACTAATACGCAAACAGGGACTGTCTGTGTGGAGTGAGCAATCACCTCAGACTGGCTTAAGACTAAAGGGTGTTCCTAAGATGTGTGAGACTTCTAGAGCTAAAACTGGAACAGCCCAAGAAAAACAGGGATGAGTTGGTCACCCCACTAACTGTGGACTGAAGCTGCTAAGTGCTTTACGTGCATTAAATTCTCGTAGCTACCCTATGTTTCTAATGGAGAATCGGCATGCTAAAAGGTTAGGTCACTTGCCTGCATTACACAGTTAATTGATAGATATAGGAATTGAAACCAGGACTGTCCTGCTCCTCACCGTTATGGTTTCTGCCACTCTTGTTGCCCAGGCTGGAGTGTAATGGTGCAACCTTGACTCACTGTAACCTCCACCTCCCGGGTTCAAGTGATTCTTCCACCTCAGCCTCCTGAGTAGCTGGGATTTCAGGCATGCACCACTACGCCTGGCTAACTTTGTATTTTTAGTAGATGGGGGTTTCACCATGTTGGCCAGGCTGGTCTCAAACTCTTGACCTCAGGTGATCCACCCACCTTGGCCTCCCAAAGTGCTGGGATTATAGGCGTGAGCCACTGTTCCCAGCCTGATACCTTTATCTTTATTATAGTCAGCCTTTTAAGTTGATCACTCATTCTGGAAAGTCGTCCTTCTCTTGGCTTCTGAAATGACATTCTCCTATTTGATCCATTGCTTTTCAGTTCTTCTGCCTGATCCTTAGATGTTGAGATTCCTTAGGGCTGGGTATGGTGGTGGACACCTATAGTCCCAGCTACTCAGGCGCCTGAAGCAGGAGGATCACTTGAGCCCAGGAGTTTGAGGCTGTGAACTAGGATCTTGCTGTTGCATTCCAGCCTGGGTGACACAGGGAGACTCTGTCTCAAAGAAAAACAACAACAAAAGATTCCTGCACTCTTCCTCCAACATATATCTAAAGTAGTTTCATTGTTCTGCATCTCTTTTGGCCATTACCTTACTCCAAGGCATCATTATCTCTACTTAATTTATCTTCTCATTTCTTTATTCCTCCTTCTAATCCAATATTAAAACCCAAATCAATATCTGAGCACAATGGCTCATGCCTATAATCCTAAGACTTGGGGAGGCCAAGACAGGAGAGTCACTTGAGGCCAGGAGTTTGAGACTAGCCTGGGCAACATATTGAGATTCACCCAGGCTGCAGTGCAGTGGTGCGATCCCAGCTCACTGCAACCTCTACCTCCCGAGTTCGAGTGACCCACCTGCCTCCGCCTCCAAGTAGCTTGGACCACAGGCATGTGCCAGCACACCTGGCTAGTTTTTGTATTTTTAGTAGAGATGAGGTTTTGCCATGTTGCCCAGGCTGGTCTCGAACTCCCAAGCTCAAGAAATCTGCCTGCCTTGCCTCCCAAAGTGTTAGGATCACAGGCGTGAGCCACTGCATCTAGCCCAAAAACATTTAAAAAATTATCCAGCTGTGGTGGTGTGCACCTATATTCTAGCTATTCAGAAGCTGAGATGGGTAGAACCCTTGAGCCCAGGAGTTCAAAGTTGCAATCGGATATGATCTTGCCACTGCATTCCAGCCTGGCCAATAAAGCACGACCCTGTCTCCAAAAAAAAAAAAAAAAAAGAGAAAAAGAAAAATTTTCAGTTTCAAATATTTGAAACTGCATCCCCAGAAGATACCTTGAAAGAGATCATGAAAGACCTTGATCCAGAGGTACCCAGTAAGCCACACCTGAATTCCTGACGCACAACATGGAAATTATGAGATAAGGAAGTTGTTTTCAGCGGCTAAAAGAAACCCAAAACAAATAAGGATCACATCTCTGCCCTTTAAGGAAATCTAAGTTTCCTACAGGTCTTAGAATCGAATACAGATTCCTGATTATGGCTGGAAAGGTTTTGTTAGACCTAGCCCCAGCCTACCTTTCAGATCTTATCTTGGGCCCCTCCCTTAGTCCAGCCATGTTTTCAGTTTCAGGCATTCAGCAAGATATTTACAGAGGGTTCCCTCGTCCTGGAATGCTCCTTCTGGCTCTCTACTTGGCTGACTCATTTCAGAAGTGAGCTTAAAGGTCATCTCTGAGGGTCCTTCCCTGACCACCCTCTCTATTATCTGTTTCAATATGATGTTGGTTTCCTTTATAATACATCATAATTTGAAATTTTTTTTTTTTTTCCTATTTACTGTTTCCTTTTTTTTTTTTTTTTTTTTTCTGAGATGGAGTTTCGCTCTTGTTGCCCAGGCTGGAGTGCAATGGCTCATTCTTGGCTCACCGCAACCTCCGCCTCCCGGGTTCATGCGATTCTCCTGCCTCAGCCTCCCGAATAGCTGGGGTTACAAGCATGGGCCACCACACCCGGCTAATTTTGTATTTTTAGTAGAGACGGGGTTTCTCCATGTTGGTCAGGCTGGTCTTGGGTCTGGGGTACTGTTTTCTTTTATTTCTTTGGTCTCCCACAGGAGAACGTAAGCTTCATGAAATTAGGGCTCACAATTCACTTTTACGTTCCTGTGTTCCTCGTGCCAAGCAAACTGCCAGACACATAGTAGAGGCCTCATAATTGTTAAATAAGAAAAATGCATCTTTATTATTATTTTCTAGCCAGTCCATATAATTATCTAAGGCACATATTGAGAGTTTCATTCAACTCAATCTAAGGTGAGACCAGATTTCCCTGAACAATGCATGCCTCCAGTGAGCCTGTTTGATTTCTTGTCTCATTTATTTTATGAAGGCATTTTTATTGACTTTTCTTTCCCCCTTTATCTAGGGTATTCTCATAGCAAAGAGAAGACACAGAATTTAAGGTAAGAATAATGGAATGGGGTTGGGGAAAGGTGAGAATCTTGGCAGTCCATACTCTTAACATGTCTGATCTTTACTCTGAGAAGTCCTGTCCTGGGGCTTTGAGATCTGAATTTATACTTCCTTTTTCCTCTAGGTCTAGTTATGAAGAGAAAATGTAACATACTGCTGTGTTTACTTCCTGATACCTTTAGCTTCTTTAGTTCTAAAGTTAAGGTATACAATTTATCTTCCTAATAATACAACATGCTTATTCATCTCGATATTAATGGTTTTTCCAATGAACTGAAACATCAACGGATTGAGCTCCTATTATATCCAGGGTCTGGGCTGAACTTTGGCATTAGAGAAGTGAGCAAGACACCCAGTATCTGTTCTCAGCATTTCTGTAAACCAGCCCAGGCATTTTCAACTTTGGTTTCCTATTAGAATCACCCGGGCACCGAAGTGTACTAATGCAGGGCCAACCCCAGAGCAACTGAGTCAGAATCTCTGGGGATGAAGCCTAAGCATAGATAATGTTCTAAAAGCTCTCCAGGTGATTCTAATGAACAATCAGGGCTAAGAACTGCTAGTCTATTACAGACTCCTGTCTTAACCTTCATTCCTGATTATGCACACACACACATCCCTTTCAAATAGGTATGGCTTACGTAACTTACTAGATTTTAGACTTTTAGTGATGTTTGGCACACGAATGGGATGCAATATATTTGGATTACAAAAATGACTCTGGGCCAGGTGCTGTGGCTTACACTTATAAGCCCAGGACTTTGGGAGGCTGAGGTGGGAGGATCACATGAGCCCAGGAGTTCGAGACCAGCCTGGGCAACATAATGAGACCTCTTCTTTACAAAAAATAGAAAAATTAGGTGGAAAGATTGCTGGAGCACAGGAGATGAAGGCTGCAATGAGCCATGATTGTGCCACTACACTCCCACTTGGGTGACAGAGAAAGACCCGCATCAAATAAAACAAAACAAAATCTTCTGAACATTGAATGCTATCTAAAGCATTAATAATTCTTTTTTTTTTTTTTTTGAGACAGGGTCTTGCTGTGTCACCCAGGCTGGAGTGCAGTAGTGTGATCTCTGCTTACTGTAACCTCTGCCTCCTGGGTTCAAGTGATTCTCTGCATCAGCCTCCCGAGTGGCTGGGATTACAGGTGCACGCCACCATGCTGGCTAATTTTTTTGTATCTTTAGTAGAGGTGGGGTTTCACCATGTTGGCCAGGCTGGTCTCGAACTCCTGACCTCGTGATCCACCCACCTCAGCCTCCCAAAGTGCTAGGATTACAGGCGTGAGCCATGGTGCCAGGCCCATTTTTTAAAAATCTAAATGTGTACATAATTGCAGACATCTTGACACTTCACCTAAACTTCAGCGTGCAACTCCTAGAAATAAAGATATTCTCTGAGCTATCACAATGCTATTGTTATACCTAAGAAAATTAAAATTAATGAGAATTTTCTCAATTGTTTCCCCATAGTATTTTATTGCTGTTTCTTGGCTTTCCCCGTTGTTCAGCATCTGATCAAAGATCATGCACTGTATTTAGTTGCTGTCTCTTTGGGAAAGCCTATTCTCTTAACTCGATTCCATGTTACCTGGGAAATGCTTAACTCAGCTTCAACACTTTATTTCCACAGCCTCATCTCTTTGGCCAACATCCCTCCCTCAGGATTGGCAAATGCAGTAGCAGAGGGAATTCGCTCAGAAGAAAACATCTATACCATTGAGGAGGGCGTATATGAAGTGGAGGAGCCCAATGAGTATTACTGCTATGTCAGCAGTGGGCAGCAACCCTCACAACCTTCGGGTTGTCGCTTTGCAGTGCCATAGATCCAACCACCTTATTTTTGAGCTTTGTATTGTCTTTTTCAGAAACTGTGGGCTGTGTCAGCTGACTGGTTTTGGAGGTTCTGTCCCCTGCCATGGAGCAGAGTTTTCCCATTTTCGGAAGATAATGAGTCACATGGGAATTGAACTGGGACCTGCCCTGAACTTAAACAGGCATGTCATTGCCTCTGTATTTAAACCAACAGAGTTACCCAACCCAGAGACTGTTAATCATGGATGTTAGAGCTCAAACGGGCTTTTATATACACTAGAAATTCTTGACGTGGGGTCTCTGGAGCTCCGGGAAATTAGGGCACATCTTATGTCCATGAAACTTCAGATAAACTAGGGAAAACTAGGTGCTGGGGTGAATGCATAACTTTTTTGGCACAGAAAGTCTAAAGGGGCCACTGATTTTCAAAGAGATCTGTGATCCATTTTTTTGTTGTTGTTTTTTGAGACGGAGTCTCACTGTGTTGCCCAGGCTGGAGTGCAATGGCACAATCTTGGCTCACTGCGACCTCCGCCTCCTGGGTTCAAGTGATTCTGCTGCCTCAGCTTCCCCAGTAGCTGGGATTACAGGCATGCACTAACACACCCAACTAATTTTTTGTATTTTTAGTAGAGACAGGGTTTCACCATGTTGGACAGGCTGGTCTCGAACTTCTGACCTCGTGATTCACCCGCCTCAGCCTCCCAAAGCACTGGGATTACAGGCGTGAGCCACTGCATCTGGCCAGGTCTACCTTGATCTTGAAGATTCCCTCAGAATATTGAGGTTTAGGCTTCTTTGAGCACTACCTGTCCAACTGTCAGTGGCAGTGCACAACCCTTCTTTTGCCTCCCTTATGAAGACTGCCCTGCAGGGTTGAGATGTGGCAGGAGCTCCCGGGGAAAAAGGAAGTGCATTCAATTAGTGTGTATTGCCAAGTTTCACTTGTTGTGCTCTTGAAAGAAAATATCTCTGACCAACTTCTGTATTTGTGGACCAAACTGAAGCTATATTTTTTGCAGAAGAAGAAGCAGTGACTGGGACACAAATTCTGTTGTCTGGTGGAAAGAAGGCAAAGGCCTTCAGCAATCTATACTGCCAGTGCTGGATCCCTTGATAGAGAGTGGTCCTTAAACTTAAATTTCAAGGTGGTAAAGACTTGGTCTGTCTTGCTTATTGTTGCCCCCAGTGCCTGGCACAATTGTGACACACAATTGGAACTTACTAAAAATTTTTTTTACTGTTTTTTGTTTGTTTGTTTTTTGAGATAGAATCTCACTCCATCACACAGGCTGGAGTGCAGTGGCATGATCTTCACTTCAGCCTTGACCTCCTGGGTACAATTCATCCTTCGGCCTCAGCCTCCCCAGTAGCTGGGACTATAGCCATGCACCACCACGCTAGGCTAATTTGCACAGTTTTGGAAGAGACAAGGTTTCACCATGTTGGCTAGGCTGGTCTCAAATTCCTGGGCTCAAGCGATCCCCCCTGCCTCAACTTCCCAAAGTGCTGAGATTTTAGGTGTGAGCCACCATGCCCGGCCTAAATATTTCTGGAGCAAAAAAATTAATCAGAAAGGTAACTTTCTGGAAGACTTCCATTAGAGTGCTCAGACAGAGTGTGACTCTGCAAGTTCACTTCTTAGAGAACTCACAAATACCCAGAAGCTTCCATATTCACTCTGTGTTTTGAGACAGAGTCTCAGTCTGTTGCCCAGGCTGTAGTGCAGTGGCACAAGCTCGGCTCACTGCAACCTGCGCCTCCTGGGTTCAAGAAATTCTCCTGCCTCAGCCTCCTGAGTAGCTGGGACTACAGGCGTGCGCCACCACACCCAGCTAATTTTTGTATTTGTATTAGAGATGGGGTTCACTATGTTGGCCAGGCTGGTCCCAAATTCCTGAATGCGTGATCCTCCCGCCTCGACCTCCCAAAGTGCTAGGATTACAGTTGTGACCCACTGCTCTCAGACCCACATTAACTCTCATCCAGGCCAAAGTGGCCTTTGTTTTTCAACATTGTTCAGCTCAGGCCTTTGTTGGGGTCTTACTCTTTTGTCTAGTTCCCTTTTTCTGCTGAGCCATCCTCAGCACACAGGAATGAATTAACAATGTGGGCCTATCACTGCCTAAAAACTGCTCCTCCCCAGGTGATGACTAAGCTGTGATTGTGTTGCATGCAGAAGATGTTGGCCAGCAAGGCTGTAGCCAGCCTGCTTGTTTCTGGAAGTCTTTCTGACAGTCTTGTGTGAATTAGAGTGTCGGGCTGCATCTAGATAGTTTTGGGAGGGACTGGCATTCTGTAGGGAGATACGTAAGGGAGATCATTTTACCAAATTAATTATAGGGAGCAGCTCATACAGGCTAAAAAATTAATCTTAAGTGTCTTTTTAATTTTTTTGACATAGAGTCTTGCTCTGTCACCCAGGCTGGAGTGCAATGGTATAATCTCGGCTCACTGCAACCTCCACCTCCTGAGTTCAAGCGATTCTCCTACCTAAACCTCCTGGATAGCTGGGATTACAGGTGCCTATCACCACGCTCAGTTAATTTTTTGTATTTTTAGTAGAGATGGAGTTTACCCTGTTGGCCAGGCTGGTCTCGAAGTCATGACCTTAGGTGATCCACTCGCCTCTGCCTCCCAAAGTGCTGGGATTACAGGCGTGAGTTATTGTGCCCAGCCCATAAGTGTCTTAAGGTCGTGAAATTCTAGTGAGAAGAAACTTCAGGACACATTTGAAGCAGATCGATGGTCCCTCTCAAAAGACATTCTTATCCTACCAAAATCTTTAAATAAGGGTATGTGTACAAGGCCGATCATTGCAATGGTGTTTGCGGAGATTTTTACAATCAATAAGGAAATCATTGATTATAGTGTTATGTCAATACACTGGTGCAAGTAAAAAGAATTAGGTTGTTTTATCATTATGCTTTTTTGCTAATTCAACAAATACTTATTAAGTGCTTACTATGTGCAAAGCACTATGTACTTCTTTTTTTTTTCCTGTCAGATCAACTAGGAGTGCCATGGAGCCAGGAATGTGTCTATTCGGTCCCCTTCTGTTTTGTTTTGTTTTTGTTTTTTTAATTTTTTTTTTTTTGAGACAGAGTCTCACTCTGTTGCTCAGGCTGGAGTGCAGTGGTGCAATCTTGGCTCACTGCAGCCTTCGCCTCCTGGGTTTAAGTGATTCTCCTGTCCAGATGCTCACTGGAGTAGCTGGAATTACAGGCGTGCACCACCGTGCCTGGCTAATTTTTGTGTTTTTAATAGAGACAGGGTTTCACCACGTTGGTCAGGCTGATCTTGAACTCCTGGCCTCAAGTGACCTGCTCGCCTTGGCCTCTCAAAGTGCTAGGATTCCAGCCGTGAGCCACCATGCCCAGCGCATTCAGTGAATATTTATTGGCACCTACTTTATGCCAAACACTATTCTGGTCTCCAGAAATATAGCAGTGAATGAAGCAGTCAAAATCCTTGCTGTCATGGAACTTACTTATCAGAGAATGCTATGTAGTTAAGTTCAAAGGAAAAAAAAAAGGGTTCCATAATGGTATATATAACTGTTGAATTTGATTTTGCCTTAAAAATATGGAAGAATATACCCAAATGAATATGGTTACCAATGGAGACAAATAGTGAAGACTCACTTTTCCCTTTTTCATGTTTCTCCTATAGTTTGAATTATTTTCTCCATTTTCTTTTGTAATAAAAAAAAATTTTAAGCACTATAGCAATGTTTTTCTGTCCGCCCTCCTCATCAAAGAAATAAATGAAGACAAGGTCAAGGTCAAGATCAAGGTCATCAGTAGAGTGTGGCAGCAAACCAGGACTGGAACCCTGGTTTTCAAGGTGGAATCTCCCTTTACATCAACTATTTGGAATGCGAAAGATGGACACAGAAAAACAAAAAAGGGAGGGGAATTACTACAAAGGGCCCAGGAGATGGCAAATGATAACTTAGAGAATTAAAAACAGCCGGGCGAGGTGGCTCACGCCTGTAACCCCAGCACTTTGGGAGTTCGAGGTGAGTGGATCACCTGAGGCCAGGAGTTCGAGACCAGCCTGGCCAGCATGATGAAATCCCATCTCTATTAAAAGATACAAAAATTAGCCAGGCATGGTGGCAGGCACCTGTAATTCCAGCTACTTGGGAGGCTGAGGCAGGAGAATCACTTGAACCTGGGAGGCGGAGGCTGCAGTGAGCCAAGATCATGCCATTGCACTCTAGCCTGGGGACAAGAGCAAAACTGTCTCAAAAAAAAAAAAAAAAAGAATTAGAAACAGTGCAATATAGACCAGCATTGGGGTGCCATGTATACGCTGCCTCAGGCCACACCCGGTGTTCTGCACAGCAGTTCCCAAGCATGTGAGACAGATACGGTCTAAGGGAAGAGGCCCATGTGCCTGTCTTTTGCTGTATAAGGAAGGCTCTTCTAGCAATACTAGATCCCACTGAGGAACTCCCACCCTGGCATCTGAGCTCCTGATAGGCTGCTGGAGCTCCTGATTTGACAAAGGAGCTTGCCTTCTTTGAATGACCTAGAGCACAGGGAGGAACTTGTCCATTAATTTGGAACTGTGTTCTTCATAAAGACTGCGGCAAGCAAGTGCTGTGAAATAACATCTTAGTCCCTTCGTGTGTGTGTGTGTGTGTGTTTTTTAATATATTTTGAGAATAAAACTTCATATAACATTAAAATAAAAAAACAATGCGTTAAAATTGGATGTGTGGTTTGCTCTTAGAAATGCCTTAGGATTTTTCTTCCAGAGCTGCCCACAGAAAGCCCACAGGCTCTGGAAAGGGGGAGAGTCCCCGATCTTTTTAGACTGAAAAAAGTAAAGTCGACTGTGTTTTATCTGCCCATCGCTTCTAGATTTAGAATTCCTAAGGCAGAAATTCCAAGCAGGTCAATTGCTCAGTAATCGATTCAGATAACATCAAATCAATTTATATAAATGAAAATTGTTTTCTTTTTTTAATGTTATGAGCGAATGTATATATGGAAATCACTTATTGAATTTTTGTTTTTATTAATTTTATTCATTCTGCAGTCATGCAGATAAATTTTTAAACAGGTACAATTTACATACAATAAAATGCTCTCTTTTTTTCCTTTTTTCTTTGAGACAGAGTTTCCCTCTGTCTCTGAGGCTAGAGTGCAGTGGCTAATTTCTGTATTTTAGTATAGACAGGGTTTTGCCATGTTGGCCAGGTTGGTCTCAAACTCCTGGCCTCAAGTGATCTGCCCACCTTGGCCTCCCAAAGTGCTGGGATTATAGTCATGAGCCACCGCGCCTGGCCAAAATGTTCTCATTTTAAGCAGACAATTTAAATTACGCAAATAGGCCAGGCGCAGTGGCTCATGCCTATAATCCCTGCACTTTGGGAGGCTGAGGTGGGAGGATCACCTGAGGTCAGGAGTTCGAGACCAACCTGGCCAACATGATGAAACCCTGTCTCTACTAAAAATACAAAAATTAGCTGGGCGTGGTGGCAGGCGACTGTAATCCCAGCTACTCGGGAGGCTGAGGCAGGAGAACTTCTTGAACTCAGGAGGTGGAGGTTGCAGTGAGCCGAGATCGTACCATTGCACTCCAGCCTGGGGGACAAAAGCGAGACTTCATCTCAAAAGAAATACATAGATAAATAAATAAATAAAATTCCACAAATATACACCTATGTTAATACCACCCCAAGCAAGATATAAAACATTTCCACCATCTCGAAATATATTTGGAAGTTCAAAGGGTCCTCCTCTCTACTTCCAATGATAATGTATTGATTTAAAAAATTGAACTGAACACAAATTAATTTTGTCTCCTGATTTCTATTGAAAAAGTCTGGATGCTTCTAGAGATAAGTAGAGATGCCCGAGAGCAGTCACTTTTAAGATTTTCTATCATCATTTTCTGGAACTCAGTTGGAAAGTGGGACAAAGGAGAGAGGCAGCTACCCAGCTGGCTGAGAGGTTCTTAAGCTTTAGGAGGGCTTGGATTTTGCTTGATTTTTAGTGGAAAAGCGGTGCAAGGGAGAGTATCAATCAGAAATGTTAATTTTAGGCTTCTATTAGGTTGGCGCAAAAAGTACTGCAGGTTTTGCCATCGAAAGTAATGGCAAAAACCGTAATAACTTTTGCACCAACCTAATAGTGCCTCTGTATCTTTTCCTCAGCCATACAGACTGCATTTGCAAAGGTTATTCCAAGTCACTCACCTACTCATAGTCATGAATCTCTTGTGAATTAACATTCCAATTTCTTCTGCTTAAGGTGTGACTCTTTTTACAAAAAGAGCAGTGAGATTGAAAAAAATAAAAGGCTATTTAAACTATTCACATGTGGTGGTGGTGGTATGAGCTCATCTATTTAAATGTGCATATTATTATTATTACTTAATTTTAATTTTTTTTTTGAGACAGAGTCTTGCTTTATCACCCAGGCTGGAGTGCAGTGGTGGGATTCGGTCACTGAATCCTCCACCTCCCGGGTTCAAGCATTTCTCCTGCCTCAGCCTCCTGAGTAGCTGGGATTACAGGCACGGGCCACCCCATGCCCAGCTAATTTTTGTATTTTTAGTAGAGACGGGATTTCACCATGCTGGTCAGGGTGGTCTCAAACTCCTGACTTTGTGATCCGCCTGCCTAGACCTCCCAAAGTGCTGGGATTACAGGCGTGAGCCACCGCACCTGGCTGTGAAATTAATTTTAAGAATATATTTTATTTAACTCCATTCATCTAAACTATTATCATTTCAACATGGAATAAAGATAAAAATAATTAATGAGGGCTGGGCGTGATGGTGCACACCTGTGATCCCAGCACTTTGGGAGCCTGAGATGAGCAGACTGCTTGAATCCAGGAGTTTGAGACCAGCCTGGGCAGCATGGCAAAACCCCATCTCTACAAAAATACAAACATTAGCCTGGTATGGTGATATGTGCCTCTAGTTTCAGCTACCTGAGCGACTGAGAGGTAGGAGGATGGCTTGAGCCTGGGAGGTCAAGGCTGCAGTGAGCCAAGATTGCGCCATTACACTCCAACCTTGGTGACATAGGAAGACCCTGTCTCAGAAAAGAAAATGGGGGAGAGCGTTTATGTTCTTTCATTGTAAGTTTTCAGAATTCAGTAAAAATTCAGTGTGCACTTTACGTTTAAAGCACATCTCAGTTCTGACTAGCTGCATTTTAAGTGCTCAGTAGCGACGTGTGGCTAGTGGCTACGGTATTAGACAGCGCAGATCTGCAGCATTCTCTATTCTCACTCTCTCTCACTCTCTCTCTCATTTATTTATTATCATTATTTTTTGAGACGGAGTCTCCCTCTGTTGCCCAGGCTGGAATGCAATGGTGTGATCTTGGCTCTCTGCAATCTTTGCCTACCAGGTTCAAGTGATTCTCCTGTCTCAGCCTCCCAAGTAGTTGGAATTACAGGCACCTGCCACCACACCTGGATAATTTTTATATTTTTAGCAGGGACAGGGTTTCAACATGTTGGCCAGGCTGGTCTCAAACTCCTGACCTCAAGTGATCCTCCCACCTCGGCTTCCTAAAGTGCTGGTATTACAGGCGTGAGTCACTGCACCTGGCCCTGTTTTTTAAAAATAGAGATGGGGGTCTCACTATGTTGCTTAGGATGGCCTTTAACTCCTGGGCTCAAGCAGTTCTCCCACCTCAGCCTCTTAAAATACTGAGATTGCATAGTAGCTCTTGGGTAGAAGTTAAAAAAACCAAACCAAAACCAGAACCTCCAAAAATAACAAAGTGCTGGATTACAGGCATGAGTCACAGTGAACCACGATGCCCAGTCTCTCTCTCTCTCTCACACACACACATACACACAAACAAATATAGGTTGTAACGTACTTTTTTTTTTTTTTTTTTTTTTTTAAAAGAGACGGAGCCTCACCCTATCACCCAGGCTGGAGTGCAGTGGCGCGATCTCGGCTCACTGCAAGCTCCGCCTCCTGGGTTCACACCATTCTCCTGCCTCAGCCTCCCGAGTAGCTGGGACCACAGGCACCCGCCACCGCACCCAGCTAATTTTTTGTATTTTTAGTAGAGGCGGGGTTTCACTGTGTTCGTCAGGATGGTCTCGATCTCCTGACCTTGTGATCCGCCTGCCTTGGCCTCCCGAAGTGCTGGAATTACAGGTGTGAGCCACTGAGCCCGGCCTTTTTTTTTTTTTTTTTTTTTTTTTTTAACTATTTGTAGAAGGCTATTAGTCTATGTCAGAATATTTGGGAGAATACCTTTTACTTAGATAGCTATATAGTATTGAGTAGAATAAACATATATGTTCTATTAAATCATTTCCCTATTGAAAGATATTTATTGTCTTTCTTTGTTTCAAATAAGGCTACAAGGAACATCCTTTATACAAAAACTTACGTGCATTTGTGTATTTTCAAGGTATAGAGTTCTAGATATAGAATTGCTTTGTCAAAGGTTATGATGCTGGTAGAAGCATTATGACTATAAAACAGTAATATATATTTTAAACCAATATGCCAGCAAGTGTATAGCTAAATATATACCATCTGTTTCAAGGTAATCATTTTAGAAAATCACATTTTAATTCCAGCATGTTCCTTCACTAAAAATAATTTGATTTTGCTTTTTGAAATTTGACTTAAAAACCAGTTTAAGCTAAAAAATCTAGGTCAAGTGACTGTCATGAGGCTTGCTCTTTTGTTATTTTTATTTTTTGAGGCAAGATCTTGCTCTATCACTCAGGCTGTAGTGCAGGGGCTTGATCATGGCTTACTGCAACCTCCACCTCCTGGGCTCAGGCAATCCTCCAGCCTCAGCCTCCTAAGTAGCTGAGACTACAGGTACTCACCACCATGCCTGGCTAATTTTTGTATTTTTTGTAAAGACAGGGTTTGCCATGTTGGCCAGGCTCGTCCTGAACTCCTAAACTCAAGTAATCCACTCACCTCGGCTTCCAAAAGTGCTGGGATTACAGGTGTGAGCCACCAGGCCCAACCTGTAATCAGAGTTATTTTTGTCTCTCATTCATCTGTTTCTTTCTTTCCTCCCTTCTCTCTTTCCTTCCTTCCTTCCTTCCATTTGTCCATGGATCCATACAAGAAATGGCTTCCTAATTGGTAGCCACCTAGTCCACTTTTGCTCTCTTGGTAGTTCATTCTCTTCACACAGTAGCCTAAGTATTTTCTTTTTCGTTTTCTTTTTTTTTTTTGACAAAGTCTCACTCTGTCTCCTAGGCTGAAGTGTAGTGGCACCATCTCTGCTCACTGCAAGCTACGCCTCCCAGGTTCAAGCGATTCTCCTGCCTCAGCCTCCTGAATAGCTGGGACTACAGGCACACACCTCCATACTCAGCTAATTTTTGTATTTTTAGTAGAGATGGTGTTTCACTATGTTGGCCAGGCTGGTCTCGTACTCCTGACCTCGTGATCTGCCTGCCTAGGCCTTCCAAAGTGTTGGGATTACAGGCGTGAGCCACCGTGCCTGTCGTTCTTTTTCTTTCTTAAATCATTAACTGGATTCAATTACTCTTATTTAAAACCTTTCAATAGCTTGCCATTGAACTGAAATTCTGCTGACCTCACCAACCACTCCTTACTCTCTGTTTCAGCCACACTGATGTTTCTGCTTCTAGAACAGCCCAAGTTTTTTCTGATTCCAACCCCTTTTCAACGGCCATTTCCTCTCTTCGGAATACTTCTCTCAGACTGTAAAAAACTTCCCCTTCCTCATCTTTTGGTTTCTAGTTTAAATTTCTTTTTTTTTTTAATTTTTAATTTTACTTACTTATTTTTGAGATGGAGTCTTGCTCTGTTACCCAGGCTGGAATGCAGTGGCGCGATCTCAGCTCACTGCAACCTCCTCCTCCCGGGTTCAAGAGCGATTCTCTGCCTCAGCCTCCCGAGTAGCTGGGACTACAGGTGCACCTCGCCACGCCCAGCTAATTTTTTTTTTTTGTATTTTTAATAGAGATGGGGTTTCCCCGTGTTGCCCAGGCTGGTCTCAAACTCCTTGCCTCAAGTGATCTGCCCGCCTCGGCCTCCCAAAGTGCTGGAATTACAGGTGTGAGCCACTGTGCCCAGCCTAAATTTCATCTAAGAGCGTTTCCCCAACCACCAAATCTAAGTAACTATCTTCCCATCTCTAATTCAGTTTATTTCCTACATAGCTTGTTCCAATCTAAAATTCTCTTGCTTAGATTTTTCTATGTGTGTGATCTATCCACCCCAGCCCTCAACTGGAAAGTAAACTCTATCATTCATGTCCTATCCCAGGGGCCTGGTACAATGCTTGGCTCACCGCAGGTGTGGAATAAGTATCTGTAGACTAAATGAATGAATGAACATATGCCTGCTGTATTGCAGACACAAGCTGTGACACAGGCACCACAAAAAGGTTTACGTTTTTCCTTCAAGGAAGTCAGAATATAGCAGGGCAGCCTGATCCCCAAGAATATAGTTATAATAAAAGGCAATAAACCTATAGCAGACCCACACGCTGATTCTGAATGATACAGAAAAGGGCTTTTTGGTGATGTCTTTAAATAAAAATTTCTGGAAATACAAATCCTTAGCTTTACCACTTGCCTAACTTAACTCTGTAAAACTGCAAATGAGTCTCATAGAATAAGGTTGCCTGGCACATAGCAAGTGTTCAGTAAATATAAATGGGTGAATGCATAAAGTGACAGAGGTGACGCAGATTCTAACAGCAGTCCCTGAAATAAATATACATAGTTGACTCTTGAACAATATGGGGGCTAGTGGCACCAATCCCCTGTGCAGTTGAAAATATGCATATAACTTTTTTTTCTCTCTCTCTTTTTCAGATGGTCTCACTCTCTTGCTCAGGCTGGAGTGCGGTGGCATGATCACTGCTTACTGCAGGCTTGACCTCCCTGGGCTCAAGCAATTTTCCCACCTCACCCTCTTTAGTAGCTGAAACTATAGGTGTGTGCCACCATGCCTGGCTAATTTTTGCTTTTTTTGTAGAGATAGGGTTTTGCCATGTTGCCGAGGCTGGTCTTAAACACCTAGGCTCAAGTGGTCTTCCTGCCTTGGCCTCCCAAAGTGCTGGGACTACAGGCATGAACCATTGTGCCCAGGCTGCATATAACTTTTGACTCTCCAAAAATTTGCTAACAGCCTACTGTTGACAGGAAGCCTTACAGATAATGTAAACAGCCTATTAAAACACATTTTTGTATATTATATATATTATATGCTATATTCTTAAAGTAAGCTAGAGAAAAGAAAATATTACTAAGAAATCCTCTGGAAGACGAAATATATTTACTGCTCATCATCAGGATCATCCTCATCATCTTTCCACTGAGTAAACTCAATGTGAAGGAGGAGGAGGAAGGGGAGGAGTCGGTCTTGCTGTCCCAGAGGGAGTAGAGGTGAAAGACGTAGAGATGGAAGGTGAGGCAGAAAAGGCAGGCACACTTGGTATAACTTTTATTGAAAAAAGTCTGCGAATAAGTGGACCCTTGCAGTTCGAAGCCATGTTGTTCAAGGGTCAACTATAGTGAGCCAATGTATTTTCTTTGTAGAAGAACATGTGCTTTGTGGTGTAGCGCTTCTATGTTTATTAAAGCATTATTTCATAATCTTCTGTTTTTCTAGATGCTTGGTGATGTCTTAAGTCTATCTTCTGGCAACTTCAGTTGCTATCTTTTCTCTCTGTCTTTCTGGGTGAAAGAAAAGGATGATTGTAGTTAGGTTGTGAAAAATGAAGTATATTATGTGAATGTAAAAGAACTTCCACTGATGGTTGGGCGTGGTAGCTCACACCTGTAATCCCAGCACTTTGGGAGGCCAAGACAGGAGGATTGCTTGAGCTTGAGCCCAGGAGTTTCAGAACAGCCTGGGCAACATAGTGGGACCTTGTCTCTACAAAATATAAAAAAATTAGCAGAGTGTGGTGGCTGGTGGCGTGTGCCTGTCCTTCCAGCTACTCAGGAGGTTGAGGTGGGAGAATTGGTTGAGCCCAGGAAGTCGAGGCCACAGTGAGCCATGTTTGTGTCACTGCACTCCACCCTGGGTGACAGACAAATACCCTGTCTCAGAAAAAAAAAAAAAAAAAAAAAAAAAGAACTCTACTTTTGCAAGAATGTACAGTTTTGGGATTGGGTTTTGCTTTTTGTTGTTGTTGTTAAAACACTTTGCATGCATTATAGTATATAAACAGTACATAGTTTATACTATATAAACAGTATATAAACAGTAAACAGTTTATAGTATATAAACAGTACATAGTATATAAACAAGAATGTAAAATACTGAAATGGTACATAAATGGCTGGGCACGGTGGCTCACACCTGTAATCCCAGCACTTTGAGAAGCCAAGGTGGGCGGATCACCTGAGGTCGGGAGTTTGAGACCAGCCTGATCACATGGAGAAACTCCGTCTCTACTAAAAATACAAAATTAGCCGGGTTGCGGCAGAGGTTGTGGTGAGGTGAGATCGTGCTATGGCACTCCAGCCTAGGCAACAAGAGTGAAACTCCATCTCAAAACAAACAAACAAATAAATATATAGCCTCAAACTGAAAGTTCCTCTTTTCTCAGCCTGCTTCTCTACCAGATAGGATATGCTGACCTGACTAGTTTCATAGATTCTTTCCCGTAACTTTTCCACATAGGTACATATGCATATATACATACATATGCTGTCATTTCATTGTAGTGTTTTTGCAAAAATGGATTCCTATAAAATAGGTGGTGGTGGTGGTGGTGGTGGTTGTGTGTGTGTGTGTGTTTTAAATTGTGTTTTCCTCTCACCTCAGCCTCTCAAGTATCTGGGACTACAGGCACACGCCACCACACTCAGCTAATTTTTGTTTATTTTTTGTAGATGCAAAGTCTCACTGCATTGCCCTGGTTGGTCTCAAACTCCTGGACTCAGTGATCTTCCCGCCTCAGCCTCCTAAAGTGCTGAGATAACAGGCAGGAGCCACCGTGTTGTTGTTTTTGATCTAATATTTCCTTTTTTTGTTTGTTTTTGTATTTTTCTGAGACAGGGTCTCCCTCTGTCACCCAGGCTGGAGTGCAGTGGTGCAATCACAGCTCACTGCAGCCTCAACCTGTTGGGCTCAAGCGATCCTCCTGCCTCCGCCTCTCTAGTAGCTGGGACTACAGACACATGTCACCGTGCCCGGCCTAATTTAATATTTCCTGGAAATACTTCTTTTCTTTTTCTTTTTAAACAGAGTCTCATTCTGCCACCCAGGCTGTAGTGTAGTGGTGCAGTCTTGGCTCATTGCAACCTTGCCTCCTGGGTTCAAACAATTTTTGTGGCTCAGCCTTCAGAGTAACTGGAATTACAGTCATGTGGCACAACTGCCGGCTATTTTTCTTGTTTTTTTTTAGTAGTGTCTAAAATACTAAATACTGGCCGGGCCCAGTGGCTCATACCTGTAATCCCAGCACTTTGGAAGGCTGAGGTGGGTGGAACACCTGAGATTAGGAGTTAGAGACCAGCCTGGCCAACATGGTGAAACCCCATCTTTACTAAAAATATTAAAATTAGCCAGGTGTGGTGGCCAAAGCCTGTAGTTCCAGCTACTTGGGAGGCTGAGGCAGGAGAATCGCTTGAACCTGGGAGGCAGAGGTTGTAGTGAGCCGAAATTGTGTCATTGCACTCCAGCCTAGGTGACAGAGTTAGACTTCGTCTCAAAAATAAATAAAATAAAATAAAATACTAAATACTAAGTTCATCAGGTTGGCCAGGCTGGACTCGAACTCTTGGTTTCAAGTGATCCTCCCACCTTAGCCTCCAAAGTTCTGGGATTACAGGTGTGAACCACCGCACCCAGCCATATGTTTTGAAAATATTTCTATGTCTAAGTTCCCAATAAAAAGCTGGCATTTTATTAACATATATCATTATTAAGCAGAATCAACATTTTTAAAAGCCACAATGCCTACCACTAGCACAATGTTTTGATAGAACTCAGCATACATTTTACATAGTCGTTACTTAATGTCATAGGCAGTTCAACACGGTGTCCAGGTCCTGTGGTGGTCTTGGTTTGGGAGTGTACAGAGTTCTTTAAAAAAACTTTTCTAATCCCATCTGGTAAAAGCTGCATGCCACAACCTACAGTGAATTCATTTTCGACAAAGGTGCCAAGAACATGCACCTTGTTCTTGGGGGTGAGAAAGCTCAATGGGTTAAAAAAAAAAAAATAGAAAGAATGAATAAGAAGGCTGGGCATGGTGGCTCACACGCATAATCCCAGAACTTTAGGAGGCCAAGGTGGGACGAGTGCTTGAGCTACTCAGGAGACTGAGGCAGAAGGATCGCTTGAGCTGGGGTAGTCAAGGCTGCAGTGAACCATGAATGTGCCACTGCACTCCAGCTTGGGCAACAGAACAAGACCCTGTCTCAAAAAATAAATAAATAAATAAATAAATAAATAAATAAATAAATAAATAAAAGAAAAATCAAAATGTTCCATTCTTCGCATGGGGTGGTCAATAAATATTTATTGAAGTACTGTTTGTTGTGTAACAAGAACAGTGGAATAGGAAAAGTTAACCTGGCTTTTACTTCTGCCTCTGCCTCCAGTGGCTTCTATGGGTCCCACACTCTATTCTACTGTTTGGACCTTGGTTTATTCACTATAAATTGAGGAAACTTGGCCTAAGGTAGTTTAAAGTCCTTTCCTGCACCAGCGTTCACAAAGTCTGTATCATTTTTCAATCCTGGAGTCTGACCTAACATCCAGATCTTGACTGAATCTTTAAAAATAGCCCAGCAGAGTGTGGTGGCTCCTGCCTGTAATCCCAGAACTTTGGGAGGTCAAGGAGGGTGGATCACTGGAGGTGAGGAGTTAGCGACCAGCCTGGCCAACATGGTGAAACCCCGACTCTACTAAAAATACAAAAATTAGCCAGGCATGGTAGCGAGTGCCTGTAGTCCCAGCTACTTGGGAGGCTGAGGCAGGAGAATCGCTTGAACCCGGGAGGCGGAGGTTGCAGTGAGTGGAGATTGCACCACTGCACTCCAACCTGGGCGACAGAGCAAGACTCTGTCTCAAAAAAAAAAAAAAAAACAAAAAAAAACCTAACCAACCAAACAAAAAAAACCCGAAAAACAAAACAAAACAAATGCCCAGTAGAGAACAAGTACTGTAACAATCTCCCTGTAATCTGTTTAAATTTGTAAGTGGATCAAGTCCAGTAAAAAATCAGCCAACTGGAGAAATGTAATGTTCAAACGTGCTTCCCAGTATTCTTATGTGAGGGTGTGGCAAAGAGATAAAGAATGGAATTCTGGGTGAATGTAGTCTTAATCTAGAAAGATCTTTGGAGGAGGGCTACAAACAGACCAGGAGGAGGGAGGAGAAGCTGGAAAACTGCCTTCTAACTAACTGGTAAGTGCGGTCCTCTGGAAACTTAAGACAAAGAAAACCAGGATATAGTTGCTTGGACTTTCGTAGTTTTATATGAGAGGTAAGGACAAAATGATTGAACCAAGAAATTTAAGGGAAATTTACATAAAATAGAGTTTTTTGGATTTCCTGAGAAATTGACTTTTATTTGAATGGAATCATGGACTGCAATGGTGGCCTTATTTAAACTACCTGGGCAAGTTTAGTGTGAGAAATAGGACGAAGAAATAAAACTGCAGAAAATTGTGTGGTACATTTGTGTCAAGCCATATGTATTCAGGCTGACTTGAAACTGTGACTTTAGGTGCAACACATACTTTTGGTGAGCCTCTCCTTTTCTGTAAAATGGGTATTATGCAATAATGTGGAACTGCTGAGGGCATAGCTCTGTTAGTAGTTTTATGATTTGTAAAGTAAAAATATTAGGGGGCATGGTGGCTCATGCCTGTAATCCCAATGCACTGGGAGGCTGAAGCAGGGGGATTGCTTGAGCCCAGGAATCCGAGACTAGCCTAGGTAACACAGGGAGATCTATCTGAAAAATAATAGAAAAATTTGCTGAGTGTGGTGGCACATGCTTGCAGTCTCAGTTACTGGAGAGGCTGAGGCAGGAGGATGGATTGA
>NW_012108363.1:6681409-6683047 GCF_000951045.1 Mandrillus leucophaeus
GCCTCCCAGGTTCAAGCAATTCTCCTGCCTCAGCCTCCTGAGTAGCTGGGATTACAGGCATGCGCCACCACGCCTGGCTAATTTTTGTATTTTTAGTAGAGACGGAGTTTCACCATGTTGGCCAGGCTGGCCTGGAGCTCCTGACCTCACATGATCAGCCCACCTTGGCCTCCCAAAGTGCTAAGATTGCAGGCATGAGTCACCACGCCCGGCCTTAAAATTTATTTTTATTTAGAGATGGTGTTTCACCACGTTGGCCAGGCTGTCCTGGAACTCCTCACCTTAAGTTATCAGCCTGCCCCAGTCTCCCAAAGTGTTGGGATTACTGGCATGAGTCAACATGCTTGGCCCCATTTTAACCTTTTAATGCTGGAAGGCCCCAGGATCTAGTCCTTAGCATCAAGCATTCCTTTGGATCTCATCCTTTGAATTCCTACCTCATTCAGGCTCCTGGCTTTAAAATACCGTTTCTAAGCCAATAACTCGTAACTGCATCTTTAGTTCAGACCTCCCTCCTGAACTCCAGCAGTCTCCACATGGGTCTAAGACATGTCAAACTCAACATACTTAAAACCCTGAATATTTCCTCTAAAACCTGTGGTCATGCAGGGTTTTTTTTTTTTTTTTTTTTTTTTTAGACAGAGTCTTGCTATGTTGCCCAGGCTAGAGTGCAGTGTCATGATCTTGGCTCACTCCAACCTCTGCCTCCTGGGTTCAATCAATTCTCCTGCTTCAGCCTCCTGAGTAGCTGGGATTACAGGCATGTACCACTATGCCCGGCTAATTTTGTATTTTTAGTAGAGACAGGGTTTCTCTGTGTTGGTCAGGCTGGTCTTGAACTCCTGACCTCCGGTGATCCGCCCGCCTCGGCCTCCCAAAGTGCTGGGATTACAGGCGTGAGCCACTGTGCCCGGCCCTTACTGCTAACTTTTAACTGTTTCCTACTTCACTGAGGAAGCAGTCAACCTGGAGCTTCCCCAGACATATGTGCTTGCTTAGCGTGTGCACCAACAAGATATTCCTGGTTGTGAATTAGAACCTTCTAATTGGGCAAAGGATCACACTCTTCTGTTGACTTGTTGCCCCAGCAAATTTTCCCTTTCTTCCTCTTGATTGTCTCCAGATCATACAAACATGGTGTTATCTTTATCACTTAAAAAAACACCCAGGATTTTCTCCTTCCATTTTTGCAAAACTCTTTTTTTTTTTTTTTGAAGACAGGGACTCACAGGATATAGTGCTACCATATCTCACTGCAGCCTCAAACTCCTGGGCTCAAGTGATCCCTCCCCATTAGCGTCCCAAATGGCTGAGACTATAGGCACTCATGTCCAACTACTTTTTTCAGTGCAAACTCCTTGAAAGCGTTCCCTGTATTCAATTATCTCCTGATTTTCCTCCTTGTAATCTTTTTACTGCAGTATAAAGTACTGTGCTCACTGATAATCTCCAGCTTGCTCAGTCTATGACAAATCTTATCCCTTTCCTTTGCAGCATTTGACTCATGATTGCTGCCTGTTCTTTGATGCACTTGCTTCACTTGGCTTCCAGGACCTTTTTGCTTTTTCTCTTACCTCCTTGGGCTGCTTCCATTTCTGTGTTGGTGCCTCTTCCACCTCAGCCTTTAAAAAATTTTTT
>NW_012108363.1:6683424-6690745 GCF_000951045.1 Mandrillus leucophaeus
TCAGCCTCCTGAGTAGCTGGGATTACAGGCACCCACCACCATGCCGGGCTAATTTTTTGTATTTTTGGTAGAGACAGGGTTTTGCCATGTTGGCCAGGTTGGTCTTGAATTCCTGACCTCAGGTGATCCGCCCGCTTTGACCTCCCAAGGTGTTAGGATTACAGGTGTGAGCCACTGAGCCCAGCCTTTGCAGCTTTCCTTGTCTCAATTGGTTAGCACCTCCAGCTGTTCCAGTGGCTCAGGCCGAAACCCTTGGAGTCATCTTAGGCCCTTTCTCCTCATATCCTATAGGAAATCCTGTTTGCTCCACCTTCTTCACCTCCTTGGCTCAAGCCATTCTCCTGCCTCAGCCTCCTCCTGAGTAGCTGGGACTACAAGTTGCATGCCAGCATGCCTGGTTAATTTTTCTTTTTCTTTTTTTTGTAGAAATGAGGTCTCGCTATGTTGCCCTGGCTGGTCTGAGCTCCTGGGCTCAAGCAATCCTCCCACCTTGGCCTCCCAAAGTCCTGGGATTACAGCTGTGAGCCATCACATCTGGCTACTCTAGCTTGAGCGAGGAAAGTTCATTGACCACTTCCACTGCTAACCCATCTCTTCTGGAATCTTGCCATAGTCTCCTGATAGGTCTCCCTGCTTCTCAATCTAGCAGCCACAGTTGTCCTTGTCAAACGAAGTTAGATGCTATCACCCTATGCCCCTGCAGTGGTGCTTCCTTTCATGTGGGGTGAAAGCCTATGTCCTCAGAAAATGGTTCCTAAGCCGCACGTGTTTGTGCTGTGCCCTCACTCCTCTGTGATCCCTGTCCCTTGCTCAGTTGCAGTCACGCTGGCCTCTCTTGCTCTGTGAACACACCAGGCACCCTCCTGCTTTAGGACCTTTGCCCTTCCTGCCTGTCTCCACGGAAAGCTTTTCCTGTCTTGGCTAACTCTCTTGTTCTTTGTCTTAGTTCAAATAATCAACTTCTTGGTGAAAGTAGTAGACACTATTCAAACCTGACCACCTTAAAATTGCAACTCAGCGCCTCCTCAACCCTCCACTCCCAACCACCTTCACCCTGCTCTTGCGTATCCTTTTGCCTTTTTTGCATTAGCATTCATTAACTTGTAATATGCTGATAAATTACATTTTAGTGATGTTTTAAAAATCTGTATATTTATTTTTCAGTTAAATGTAAGTTACATGAGGCCGGGCGTGGTGGCTCACGCCTATAATCCCAGCACTTTGGGAGGCCAAGGCAGGTGGATCACTTGAGGTCAGGAGTTCGTGACCAGCCTGTCTAATATGGTAAAACCCCGTCTCTACTAATATTACAAAAATTAGCTGGTGTGGTGGTGCATGCCTGTAATCCCAGCTTCTTGGGAGGCTGAGGCAGGAGAATCGCTTGAACCCGGGAGGCAGAGGTTGCAGTGAGCTGAGATCGTGCCATTGCCCTCCAGCCTGGGCAACAAGAGTGAAACTCCATCTTAAAAAAAAAAAAAGGTAAGTTACATGAGGCCAGGGGTCTTTGGTTCATTGGTACATTCCAGAAAAATAGGATCATTTCTAACATATTGCAGATCATCAACAAATAATTGTTAAACGAGTACACTTTTGGTATTTTTATAGTTTTTCTTTTCTTTTTTTTTGAGACAGAATGTCGCTCTGTCACCCAGGCTGGAATGCAGTGGTGTGATCTCAGCTCACTGCAGCCTTCATCTCTCAGGTTCAAGCGATTTTCTTGCCTCAGCCTCCCTAGTATCTGAGACTACAGGCATGAGTCACCATGCCTGGCTAATTTTTGTAGTTTTAGTAGAGACGGGGTTTGCCATGTTGGCCAGGCTGGTCTTGAACTCCTGACCTCAAGTGATCTTCCTGCCTTGGCCTCCCAAAGTGCTGGGATTGCAGGTGTGAGCCACCATGCCTGGCCTTTTTTATGTTTTCTATGGTAAACATAGGTACCTTGTATTTTTATATCTTTGTAAAAGATATATAAAAAAGAAGCATCATATTACTTGTTATGAAATCAGAGGAGTAAGTGAAGGAAAATAACTAGCTTAGGGCAGTGGGCAGGGCAGGAAGAGAAGGGAAAGGTAGGAAGACAGTTTTGGAGGGAATTGTAGAAGTCTGGATTATGGAGGCCTAATATAAAGTGATGGGGATGAGGGAGAGCCTTACAGGTACAATGACATGGAGTTGGTGAGTCCGTAGTTGTGGAGGGGGCCTAAGAAGATCTTGCTGTGGTGAAAGCATGGGGAATATGAGCAGCTGAAGTGTCTTGCAGGAGGCCGGAGCTGGAGGTAAGGTGTGCGCTGAGATAGCAGGGAAGTAATGGTGGTTGCAGGAAAGAACAGTGAATTATTTTCCTTTCTGAGTTCTTTCTCTTTTTTTGAGACAGGGAGTCAGTCTGTTGTCCAGGCTGGAGTGCAGTGGCACGATCTCGGCTCACTGCAACCTCCGCCTCCCAGGTTCAAGCAATTCTCCTGCCTCAGCCTCCTGAGTAGCTGGGATTACAGGCACCTGCCACCACGCCCAGCCCATGTTCTGAATCATTTCAATTCACTGCCATTAATCTTGGTTTACACAGATGCAGCTCTCTAGTGAGCAGCTGGAAATTCAGCTTTGGTGCCAAAGTATTGTCACCTCCAGCTTTACCCCACAATTGGAATGCATCCTTCAGGGGGTCATGAAGTTTGCCCTAAAGAGTAGTGATTCATGGAGGTTGTATAGCTCATTAAAAAAAAACCCACTGTGCTATATTATTTGGGAGTCTTTAGAACACAGGCGTCTCTCATGGGAGATGGTCGTGTGTCAGAAAATTCAATCCTATGGAATGTGCAGTTAAGTAACATCTCAGAGTCTTGGCTCTCTCTGGCTCCTCATTTCCTCTACTTGAAACACCCTCCACCCATTCTTCTCACCCCCCACACCCCATCGTCAAAATGAATGGTCTTTCTCTATGGGTTTGTGTTTCCATTTGTTTATCTATTCAATTAATAACTTTGTTTTTTTTTTAGAAGTCTCACTCTGTGGCCCAGGCCAGAGTGCAGTGGCATGAGGCTCACGGCAACCTCTGCCTCTCGGGTTCAGGTGATTCTCCTCTCTCAGCCTCCTGAGTAGCTGGGATTACAGGCACCTGCAACCATGCCTGGCTAATTTTTGCATTTTTAGTAGAGATGGGGTTTCACCATGTTGGCCAGGCTGGTTTGGAACTCCTGACCTCAAGTGATCCTCCTGCCTCAGCCTCCTTTGGGAGGATTACAGGTGTGAGCAACCATGCCCGGTCTCAAGTAATACTTAAATTGCCTTAAAGGAGTTTATAGTCTGGAGTTGGGTGCCATGCAACACAGTCGCTATGTGTGACAATTTAAATTTTATTTTTTTATTTTTAATTAATTTATTTTTTTGAAAGCTCTGTCATCTAAGGCTTGAGTGTAGTGGTGCCATCTCAACTCCCCGAAGACTGTCTCCTGGGCTCAAGTGATCCGAAATTTTAATTAAAATGAAATTAAATAAAAAATTTTAAGCCAAGCATGGCGGCTCACACCTGTAATCCCAGCACTTTTGGAAGTTGAGGTGAGGGGATCACTTGAGGCCGGGAGTTTGAGCCCAGCCTGGCCAACATGGTAAAACCCCGCCTCTGCTAAAAATACAAAAATTAGCCAGGCATGGTGGCGTACGTCTGTAGTCCCAGCTACTCAGGAGACTGCGGCAAGAGAATCGCTTAAACCCAGGAGATGGAGGTTGCACTGAGCCGAGTTGTGACACTGCACTCCAGCCTGGGTGACACAGTCAGACTCTGTCTTGGAAAAAAAAAAAAAAACATTAAAAATGCCTTCATTGCCCTAGCCACATTTCAAGTGCTTAATAGTTATATGTGGCTAGTGGCTGCTGTAGTGCACGACACACAGAATAACTCCGTTACCAATATTCTACTGGAGACAGACTCGATCCTATGGAATTCAAATTCAAATCTTATGGAATTGTACAGTTATGTAACATCTCAGAGCCTTGGCGCCGTATCCCTGTCTTGACTCTCTTTGGTTCATCAGTTCCAGAATAACTCCGTTACCAGAATAACTCCATTACCAAAATTCTACAGGGCAGCACTCTACAGGAGGGACCATAGTCAGACACCACATATACTGCACAAACAGATCAAATGGATTAAGGAAAATAGGTAATAATAGTGAGAGGGACTGCTTGGCTACTTTAGATTGAAGGACCAGTGAAATGTCCAGGGAGGTAACATTCAAGCCAGGATAAAAATGAAAAGGAAAAAAGTGAAAATGGTGGGACCGGGGAGCTAGCTGGAGAACACAGCCATGGAAAAGGCCTTAGGGTTGAGGCAAGTTGGAAAGAAAGCTCTAGTGGCTGGGGCTGAGTCAGCAGGGGAGAGAGTGGTAGAAGAAATCTATGGGGTAGGTCAGGGCCAGATCACCAGGGCTTCAGTAATTTGAGTAAAGACTTAGGAATTATTATTATTATTTTTTCTGAGAGAGGTACGAGAGGGTTATAAGTGGGGGAATGATGTAATGTGATTATATATTTACCTTTACCTCATTCATCCTGATTTCATTAGTTGCTTACTTGCCCATGTCCCTGCCCAATTGCACAATTCTGGATTTTTCACGTCCTTAGTATATTGAGTCATGTCCCATCAACTCAATGTGTTAGTAATGACTGGTTGAATTGAATTAGCTTAATTTTTTATTAAATCTTTTTTTCCTTAAGAAACAGGGTCTTGCTCTGTCACCCAGGCTGGTGTGCAGTGGCACAATCATAGCCTCCAACTGCTGGGCTCAAGAAATCCTCCTGCCTCAGCCTCCTGAGTAGCTGGGACTACGGTCATGTACACCAGGCCTGACTATTATTTTTTGTTTTTTGTTTTTTTGCAGAGAGGGAGTCTTGCTATGTTGCCCAGGTTGGTCTCAAACTCCTTACCTCAGGTGATCCACTTGCCTTGGCCTCCCAAAGTGTTGGGATTACAGGCGTAAGCCACTGTGCCTGGCAAGAAATGAATTTTTATTTTTATTTTTGAGATGGAGTTTTGCTCTTGTCGCCCAGGCTAGAGTGCAATGGCTTGATCTCACTGCAACCTCCACCTTCCAGGTTCAAGCAATTCTTCTGCCTCAGCCTCCTAAGTAGCTGGGATTACAGGCGCCCGCCACCACGCCCAGCTAATGTTTGTATTTTTAGTAGAGACGGGGTTTCACCACGTTAGCCAGGCTGGTCTTGAACTCCCGACCTCAGGTGATTGCCTGCCTTGGCCTCCCAAAGTGTTGGGATTACAGGCGTAAGCCACTGTGCCTGGCAAGAAATGAATTTTTATTTTTATTTTTGAGATGGAGTTTTGCTCTTGTCGCCCAGGCTAGAGTGCAATGGCTTGATCTCACTGCAACCTCCACCTTCCAGGTTCAAGCAATTCTTCTGCCTCAGCCTCCTAAGTAGCTGGGATTACAGGCGCCCGCCACCACGCCCAGCTAATGTTTGTATTTTTAGTAGAGACGGGGTTTCACCACGTTAGCCAGGCTGGTCTTGAACTCCCGACCTCAGGTGATTGGCCTACCTCGGCCTCCCAAAGTGCTGGCGTTACAGGGGTAAGCCACCGTGCCTGGTCAAGAAATGAATTTTTAAACGCTGCCATACAAAACGCTTGTAGGCCAAATAGTGTCTGGGTCACCAGTTAGTAGCATCAGACATCATGTCAGAGTACAGAGGCTGCTGGCTGCTGGAGTCAGGGGTTCCCACTCCTGGGAGCCTGCGACCCATGGCCACAGTAAGCCAAGACCACTTCCTCATGAACCCTGTCATGAGAGGCAAGATACAGAGCACCACTGCCTCCTTGGAAGTTACCGAAATCTCAGACCAGAAGAGGAGTTAATGAAGTACTAGGCAAGCTTACTTACGTTTGCATGGTTTAATGATTAAGAGCAGAAGTCAACAGCCTGATTTAACGCATGTGGGTGCTTGACACAGAGCCTGCTATATAGTATTCTCCAAAAACCTTAGCTAGTGCTGTTAGTGCCTACGTAGGTTTAGTTTTCGAAGTTCTTCCGTGGCCCTTTTTGCTTATTATATCAATCCTTGGTGGGAGACAGAGGAAGCATTTTTAGTGCTATTTTACAACTGAGGAAATAGAGGTTTGAAGAGAACTCAGGAAGGCTCAGGGTTATCCAGCATTGTGAGTGACAGAGCTTGGATCTGAACGTAAGTCTGCTCCCGACTTCTGTTTCCTGAAGCTTTCTGTTGAAATCCCATGGTAAGGAGCTGCAGTCTCAATCACGCTGTCCACGGGCATGAAAGGTTAGGCACAGTGATTCATATCCACTGTCAATTCCTCTTGCTAACGGCAAACTTGGCAATGTCACTGTTAAGGCTGGGGATGAATCGTTGTAGCCACTGAGCAGGAAAAGCCCCACGTCCACCAGAGGCCCAGTTGACTCTGAAAAGCAAGTGCAGCTCTGCCACTGGAAGGCTGGCCTTTGCTCTTGTGCTGCCATTGAGCCACGCTGGTTCTCTGCTTCCAGTTTCCTTTTTGTTTGTTCCCCGATCCCCTGTATCAGGACCAGGAGTCAGTTTGGAGCCTATGTGTGGGGAAGAAGCTGGGAAGTCAGGGGCTGTTTCTGTGGACCGCTTTCCTGGTCCTTTGGAAGGCACAGAGCTCTTAGCCACAGGGAACTAACAGAGCTCGGAAGCTGTTGTATGTGGTCTCTCATTTCCATCAGAGCAGGCTCATATGAATCATCCAAAGATAAGTTGCAATCTGAGAATTAGGACTTGATCAGATACCATCTGGCGGGGTGTACCAACCAGCCTGTCTGCTCATTTTCCTTCAGGCTGATCCTATAATGCATCCTCAAGTGGTCATCTTAAGCCTCTTCCTACATCTGGCAGGTAAGTGAGTAGGTGCCCTGGGCGGGAAGAAGGGAATAGAGGGGGGTTAGAAACCCAGAGAATGGGGTAGGGGAAGGGGAGGGGATGGTGGTGGTGGATGAAAGTAGATGTTCTTTGTGCACTGTTGTATGGCTATGAATTAAGCAGTGAGCAGGACCAGAATAGAGTTTTAGGCCAAAGAAATTGCTTAACTGCTATGAATTACAATATTCATGGCTAAATGAACAAGGCAAGATGCAGCACAGTGTGTCACATGCTGCCATTTGTGTTTAAACAAAAAGGGACTGGTTAGATGTATATGCATAGACACATGTATATAGGAAATAGTGACAGTGGGTACTGCGGGATGGGGGCGGAGGGTGGGAGGTGGAGGTCCCGGCTCGGGGAAAAGCCCAGGCAGGCACCCACAACCCGCTGCACCCGGATCACACCTGCCAGGTACACACAG
>NW_012108363.1:6692020-6695223 GCF_000951045.1 Mandrillus leucophaeus
CAGCTAATTTTTTTTGTATTTTTTTTTTTTTTTTTTTTTTAGTAGAGATAGGGCTTGCTATGTTGGCTAGGCTGGTCTGGAGCCCCTGACCTGAAGTGAGTGATCTGCCCGCCTTGGCCTCCCAAACTGCTGGGATTACAGGCGTAAGCCGCTGTGCCTGGACTAAGTTTTGTATTTTTAGTAGAGACAGGGTTTCACCATGTTGGCCAGGCTGGTCTCAAACTCCTGACTTCCAGTGATCCGCCTGCCTCAACCTTCCAAAGTGCTGGGATTACAGGCATGAGCCACCGTGCCTGGCTGAAAATTAAAATTTGAAATGTAAATGCAAATTAAAAAAAAAAACTATTTATTTTCTCTTTCCTTTTCTTTTTGGACATAAGGTCTTGCTCTGTCATTCAGGCTGGAGTTCAGTAGAGCATTCTTGGCTCACTGCAACCTCGACCTCTCCAGGGCCCAAATGATCTCCCTACTTCAGCCTCCCAAATATCTGGGATAAACTCCTGGGCTCAAGAGATCCTCCCACAGGCTTCTCAAAGTGCTGGGATTGCAGGGGTGAGACACTGTGCCCATCAAAAAGCTGTTTTCAACTAATGCAGCAATTGGATCTAGTAGAGCAGACTGGGGACTGGAGTGGGAGGGGGACTTTTCACTGTATGTCCTTTGGTGCTGTTTCATTTTGAAAAGCCACATGCATTTCTTACCTATTGAAAAATCAATGGTAAGCAGATATCTAACAAACACAGGGTGAAATACACACTCACATTACTTGAATGTTATTTGGTTCAAACCTTTTGGAAAGGATTTTGGCCATATTTATGAAAAAATAGAAAATGTTCCTGCGCTTTATACTGATAATCTCAGAATTATATCCTATTAAGAAAACTAAATGCAAAAAGTTTTGTGTAGAAAGGTTATGTGAAGTTATTTACACTGGTAAAAATGAGAAACAGTTTGAATATCACACAGTACAATAAAATGTTTTACTTGTAAATATATCCCCTGAGCAATACTGTTGGAGAATATGCTAAGCCAGGTGCAGCAGTTTATGCTTGTAATCCCAGCACCTCCAGAGGATCACTTGAGGCCAGGAGTTCAAGCATCATAGCAAGACTTTGTTTAAAAAAAAAAAAAAAATTAAAAGAATGGTAACATAAAAAAATGCTTGTAATCTCAAATTTAAAAAATTCCAGCTATATCAGCTAACTTGGAAAAAGGGGGAAAAAATTCCAGCTATAATGTCAATTTACAAGGCTGGGCTTGGCAGCTCACGCCTGTGATCCCAGCACTTTGGGAGGCTCAGATGGGCGGATCACTTGAGGTCAGGAGTTCAAGACCAGCCTGGCCAACATAGTGAAACCCTGTCTCTATTAAAAATACAAAAATTAGCCAGGCGTGGTGGCACATGCCTGTAATTCCAGTTACTCGGGAAGCTGATGCATGAGAATTTCTTCAACTTGGGAGGCAGGGGTAGCAGTGAGCCAAGATCTTTGCGCCACTGTACTACAACCTGGGTGACAGAGCAAGACTCTGTCTCTAAAAAATAAACAATTAAAAAATGAATAAAATATTTTTTTAAAGAAAGTAAAACAGGTAAAAAAATTTCAGAGAAAAAATTTTTTTGGGGGGGTGGGAGGACAGAGTCTGCTCTGTCGCCCAAGCTGGAGTGTAGTGGTGCGAGCTCAGCTTGCTGCAACCTCCGCCTCCCGGGTTCAAGCACTTCCCCCTGCCTCAGCCTCCTGAGTAGCTGGGATTCCACCACCACACCCCACTAATTTTTGTATATATATTTTTTTTTTGGTAGAGATTGGGTTTTGCCATGTTGGTTAGGCTGGTCTTGAACTCCTGACCTCGGTTGATCCGCCCGCCTTGGCCTGCCAAAGTTCTTGGATTACAGGCATGAGCCACCGTGCCCAGCCAAGAGGAAATGTTAAGGCTCATTCTCAGTTTGTCTTTTCTTCATTGCAGATTCTGTAGCTGATTCTGTAAATGTTGATGGAGTGGCAGGTCTACCTATCACACTGCCCTGCCGCTACAACGGAGCTATCACATCCATGTGCTGGAATAAAGGCACATGTTCTGTTTTCTCATGCCCAGATGGCATTGTCTGGACCAATGGAACCCACGTCACCTATCGGAAGGAGACACGCTATAAGCTATTGGGGAACCTTTCACGCAGGGATGTCTCTTTGACTATAGCAAATACAGCTGTGTCTGACAGTGGCATATATTGTTGCCGTGTTCAGCACAGTGGGTGGTTCAATGACATGAAAATCACCATATCATTGAAGATTGGGCCACGTAAGTTTTTCTTTGACATTTCTTGCTAGTTAATTGAATTTTCTGTTTGGTAGTAATTTTCTTTTTTCTTAATAGGGAAAGAGGAGGTTCCTGTAAGTCCTGTTTTAAAATAAACTCTTGTTCTTGGGAAATAGAATAATTTTTGTGTAGATGAAGTTACAAGGCCAAGCATAATTCAAGGTCAGGCTAGAGTCAGCAAACTAGCTCCTAAAACAGTACAATTGTTCCTTGATATCCATGGGAAACTGGTTCCAGGACCCCCTTGATACCAAAATCTGCAGATGCTCAAGTCCCTTATGTAAATTGGTGCAGTATTTGCATGTAAACTATGCACATAGTCCCATATGCCTTAAATCACCTCTAGATTACTTATAACCCCTAATACAATGTAAATACTATGCAATTGGTTGTTATACTGCATTATTTAGGGAATAATGACCAATGAAAAAGTCCATATTTGTTCAGTACAGCAGACAACATATCCTTCTTTTTCCCCTGTACATTTTCCATCCAAAGTCTTGGTTGTATCTATGGATGTAGAATCCACAAATATGGAGGGCCGAATGTACTTCAAACAGAGTAATTGGTCCAAGAAATAGCATTTACTGTTCCGTAGTAAAATACAGTGAATATTTTTATCAAGCTGAATTTATTCACCTTAAAGAATTGTCCTTTTTAATTAATTTATTTATTTTTTGAGACAGAGTCTCGCTGTCGCCCAGGCTGAAGTGCAGTGGCAGAATTATGGCTCACTGCAACCCTCTGCCTCCCAGGTTCAAGCAATTCTCCTGCCTCAGCCTCCCGAGTAGCTGGCGCTACCACACCCAGCTAATTTTTGTATTTTGTATTAGTAGAGATGGGGTTTCACCATGTTGGCCAGGCTGGTCTCGAACTCCTGACCTCAA
>NW_012108363.1:6695435-6705373 GCF_000951045.1 Mandrillus leucophaeus
TTATTATTATTATACTTTAAGTTCTAGGATACATGTGCATAACGTGCAGGTTTGTTACATATGTATACTTGTGCCATGTTGCTGTGCTGCACCCATCAATTTTTTTTGTAGAGGTATGGTTTCACTATGTTGCCCAGGTTGGTCTCAAACTTATGGGCTCAAGCGATCCACTTGTCTTGGTCTCCCAAAGGGCTGGGCCTACAGGCGTGAGCCACAGCACCCAGCCTTACTGCTGATTTTTTGTTTTGTTTTTTTGAGACAGAGTCTTGCTCTGTCGCCCAGGCTGGGGTGCAGTGGCTTCATCTCAGCTCACTGCAACCTCCAGCTCCTGGGTTCAAGCAATTCTCCTGCCTCGGCCTCCTGAGTAGCTGGACTACAGGTGCATGCCACCACGCCCAGCTAATTTTTGTATTTTTAGTAAAGATGGGGTTTCACCATGTTGGCCAGGCTGGTCTCAAACTTCTGACCTCAGGCAATCTACCCACCTTGGCCTCCCAAAGTGCTGGGATTACAGGCGTGAGCCACCGTGCCCAGCCATTGCTTTTTCTTAATGAATCTTCTTTCACTAAGGTCTTACAATGATAATAGAACCCAATACCTATGACCTTAATAAGCTATGTCTCTGTTTTCGTTTTAAGTAAGAGGAACTTTAATTTGCAGTCTCTTAGCTTTTGGACTTGGATTGTTTCCCTCATAAGGGTGAGCAAGATGAGGTCAGTTCTTTTTTTTTGAAACAGGGTCTTGCTCTGTTTCTCAGGCTGGAGTGCTGTGGCCCAGTCTCTACTCACTGCAACCTCCACCTCTGGGGTTCAATCAATTCTTGTGCTTCAGTCTTTCAAGTAGCTGAGATTACAGGCATGTGTCACCACACTTGGCTATTTTTTGTAGAGATGGGGTTTCACCCGGTTGCCCAGGCTGGTCTTGAACTCTGAACTCCTGAGCTGAAGTAGTCCACCCACCTTGGCCCCACAAAGTGCTGGCGTTACAGGCATGAGCCACCACGCTCAGCCTCTACAAAAAAAGTTTTGTTTTTTTTTTAAATTAGCCAGGTGTGGTGATGCCTGCATGTAGTCCCAGCTACTTGGGAATCTGACACAGGAGGATTGCTTGAGCCTGGGAGTTCAAGGCAGCAGTGAGCTGATCATGCCACTGTAGTCCAGCCTGGATGACAGAGTGAGACCCTGACCCCAGAAAAGTGCTTCAGTGCAAATATGAGGCATCTGTTCTTATTTCTGAATATGCATGCACCGTTCAATATATCTTCTCTTCTTTTGGAAGAAGGGGCATGTCTCCAAAGCCCTCTCCTGTCACAGTTTCTAGCTGGGCAATGACCAAGATTGAGAGTTCAAGAAGTTAATTCCATCTTGGGACAGTCTGTCATTGGTGTGCTAGGGTACGGTTCCAGCCTGAGGCTCTTGTTTCTTGTTTGACTCATGCTCATTCTCATGTTGATTTCTGACTCCAGCCAGGGTCACAACTACTCCAATTGTCAGAACTGTTCGAACAAGCACCACTGTTCGAACGACAACAACCCTTCCAACAACAACAACTCTTCCAACGACAACGACCCTTCCAACGACAACAACCCTTCTAACGACAACGACCCTTCCAACAAC
Source organism: Mandrillus leucophaeus (assembly GCF_000951045.1). Lineage (NCBI taxonomy): Eukaryota > Metazoa > Chordata > Mammalia > Primates > Cercopithecidae > Mandrillus > Mandrillus leucophaeus. The sequence goes on from NW_012108363.1 coordinate 6,697,052, forward strand.
AACAACTCTTCCAACAACAACGACTCTTCCAACGACAACGACTCTTCCAACGACAACAACCCTTCCAACGACGACTCTTCCAAAGACAACGACTCTTCCAATGACAACGACCCTTCCAACGACAACAACTCTGCCAACGACAACAACTCTTCCAATGACAATGACCCTTCCAACGACAACGACTCTTCCAACGATAACGACCCTTCCAACGACAACGACTCTTCCAACGACAATGACCCTTCCAACGACAATGACTCTTCCAATGACAACGACTCTTCCAACGACAACAACTCTGCCAACGACAACAATGGTCTCTACCTTTGTTCCTCCAACACCATTGCCCATGCAGAACCATGAACCAGGTAAAATAGATGTGTTTGGGAGCCCAAAGACCTTCCAATGAGGAGCTGTGAACCATCCAGGGCATTGTATCAAGGTAGAAGGACGGTCTAGAGTGAGAGGTCTTACCTGGGTTTCAATCAGGGTCTCCTCAGGATTTGTGATCCTCCCCAACTCCCAAGTTACATGCATCTTTTGCACCAATAAGCATTTTTGGAGTGAGGGGACCCATTGCTTTTTGTCAGATTCTCAAAGAAATTGATTATTAACCGAAAATAGCTGGACCATTTATTGTAGGACATCTAACAGGGATAGTATGGATCTGATTCAGCTATGTATGGCTTTATGATGAAAACACAGGGAATGCCAGAGAACCAAAGGTCAGATAAATGAGATTCTGTCCTCATGAAGAGCTCTGAAGAGAGATCATTTAGTCCATTCTGAAAGCAGACCTTGATTTCAAAGAATTTAACATTTACTGTTTTCTATTTACGAGGCACCATGCTTCATGCATTTAATTGTTAGGATAATTATATTGACTGTAGGTGTGGTTTATAATTGTGAGAACTGAGACAGAATCTAAAAGCTCATTGTTGAAAGTTACAGAGATAGAAGCCAGGTGCGGTGGCTCATGACTGTAATTTTAGTCCAGGAGTTCAAAACCAGCCTGGGCAACATAGTGAGACCCTGTCTCTGCATGGTGATGTATGCCTCTAGTCCCAGCTACTTGGGAGGCTGAGGTGGAGGAATCGCTTGGGGCCAGGAGGTCAAGGCTGCAGTGAGCCATGATGGCACCACTGTACTCTCTAGCCTGGGTAACAGAGTGAAAAAGAAAGAAAAGAGAAAGAAAAAATAAATTTACACAGATACAAAGTTGTTGAGTCAGGTTTTGATCTCTGTTAGCTTGAATTGGGGCCAGTACTTTTAACTACTGGATCATGCCTCCTATTATGAGCACCGAGTTTTATGTTTGGATGAGTTTGCCCTGATTTAACATTTTTACTGAAAAAAAGAAAAAAAAACAAAAAAACCCTTAAACAACCATGCTGTTTTTTCAGGGCAGTCAATAACTTACACATTTTTACTTCAAAGGTCCTTTAATTTATTTATGTACAATGGAAATTGCGAAAGGTGCGATTTATACCTAGGAAAAAGTACCATTAGATTTAAGGGCTTTAGGGATTTAGAATGTACATGTTTATTTTTTTTTCAGTTCAGGCCATATAGTTGATACTTCAAATTCCCTGTAAATAAGATATTAGATTTAATATAAATGGAGGATAACTTGACTTATAGGTGGGGAAATAGCTTGTCATTCTGAGGACAAGTATAGGTTCAAATCTTCCATTTCCGGGATTTAAAAGATAACTTTTAGTGGAGATTCTCAAAGCTCTAAAAAACCCATTGACGCCTTAGGGTGGCTCTGGATTCTGAGGACTAACAAATGTCACAACCTCTTAGCTGGAAAAATCTGATGGAACATATTGCTTTCCCTTGACTCTCATTGAATTGTGTGTGTATTTAACCAGGAGGGATCTGAAGGATTGGGCTAGTAGCTCAGTTTGGAAGAGAGGGTGTTAGTTAGGTCATAGCTTGGATTTTAGAGCCATAAAGTTTGTAAGAAAAACAGTTTTGTTCCAGGCAGTCGACTTTCTCAATGTTGATTTCACTTTCAGCTTGTGTCTGCTAAGGTGGATGGATTAGTGGACTTGTTTTGGAGAACATCCCCAAGTCATTGACTTCATTTAAAGCCAAGATTTGGGAGAAAGTTGCCTTTCTCCTAAGAGTTGGTTTTTATGGCTATAACCTGGAGGATGGTATCAACTGAGGTTTTTCTTATCTGGATAGTTTTCTAAAGAGTTTGCATGAGTTGAACATTACAGTCCAAGAATGAGAGAACCCTGGAGCGAATGGAATGCAGGGACATTTACATTTGCATCCAATCCGCCCTGCTCAGTGTCCCTAGTACCTGCTCGCTGCCTAAAACATCCATGGAACAATTGTATGTATGGTTGTAGGAGCAGCGGAGAAAAGAAAGATGCCATAAAGACCCAAACTTAGGAAAGAAGTTAAGCTGAAGAGGTCTTTTGCATAGAACTCAATTGGGTACAGACTGCCCACATGACTCTCCTGTGTTATTCTGGTTTTTGTTCTGAAAGAGAGCCACATCCTCTTACGGGTTTGAGCACTAGAGGAAAACAGGAAAACAGTTGAGAACAGGAGAAAGAGTGATGTTGAAAAGTGAAGTTATGGAGACTGTGGTGGGGAAGGAGAAACAGACCAGTGAGAGGCAATAAGGAAAGCCCAGGTTTTGGAATTCATCCAGTCACCGTCACTAATTGACTCTAAATTTCTGTGGTGCTCTAAGAGAAGGGAATCATGTAAATGCTTTGTAAAGAGGCAAGTGATCAACTTTGCAAATAAGGAAATAAAGGAGAGATTTCAGGAAAGGAAAGGGGAATGTAGCCCTATGCTGGAGAATTCCTGATGGAAGCTTTCCAGTGAGAAGTGGAAGATGAGTCAGAAAACACAGGAAATCACCCTTAAAGGAATGACTAGAATGCAGATGCGGAAGGAGCTGGGGTCAGGGTCTGCCAGGAACCTTACCTTTAGGGTTGCAAATCATTGCCAAGGCTGACGTTGGGCAATATTGTCAGCTTTTAGAGACCTCAAGGAATTAATATTGTATCTGTTCTGTTAGTTACTGGATGTGTGGATAATTGAACTTCAGTAAGACCAGGAAATCCAGAATGGGGCTGTTTTGAAGGGGTTAGAGCATGTTAGTGCAAATTCCCAAGCCCCCCCCTCCCTGTTTTCTGAAAGTGAAATACTTGTATGAATAAAATAAAAGTTTAATTGGGTGTTCTGCATAAAATGCCCTGTTGTTGACTTTGTGTATTTAGAGAGAACCTGGGGGTATAGAAAGTGTGAGATAATCTTATATATTGATAAGAGTAGCTAGAATATTATCTAGATCGCATTTCCTTGTGTTAATGAAATAACTAGACAGCAGGGCAATGCCTGAAGGCCATCTTGGAATACATTTCTAAGAGGAGCTGAAAGGTTCAGAAGTGGGTGGGTAGGAGCCCTGCATGCCCACTGTGGAAGGCCAGGAGAAGGGCCCGTGGAAAGGTGATGGTAATTCCTGATTCTAGTTTTGTTCTTTATTTTTCTTGGGGTGCACATTTTCCTCCACAAATGGAACAATTCTTCCATTCTTTTCATTCCAGTAGCCACTTCACCATCTTCACCTCAGCCAGCAGAAACCCACCCTGTGACACTGCTGGGAGCAACAAGGACACAACCCACCAGCTCACCATTGTACTCTTACACAACAGGTAACTGCGTTCTCTTTCCTGAACAGCTGGGATCGTTCAAACCTTGATAACCATTGAGTTGGTTGAGAGCACATGCTCTGGAATATGACTGATCTGACTTGAGTGCCAACACCAGCCACACAGCCGGGTCATTTGACTTGTACAAATATCTACCCTTTCTGAATGCTTTGTCATTTGTGTGTGCGGTTTTTTTTTTTTTTTTTTCTCTCTGAGATGGAGTCTCGCATTGTTGCCCAGGCTGAAGTGCAATGGCGCGATCTCGGCTCACTGCAAGCTCCGCCTCCCGGGTTCACGCCATTCTCCTGCCTCAGGCTCCCGAGTAGCTGTAATTTTTTCGTATTTTTAGTAGAGACGGGGTTTCACCATGTTAGTCAGGATGGTCTCGATATCCTGACCTCGTGATCCACCCGCCTCCACGTCCCAAAGTGCTCGGATTACAAGCGTGAGCCACCGCACCCTGCTTTTTTCTTTTTTTTTTTGAGACTGAGTCTCGCTCTGTCGCCCAGACTGGAGTGCAGTGGCGCCATCTCGGTTCACTGCAACCTCCGCCTCCTGAGTTCAACCCATTCTCCTGCCTCAGCCTCCGGAGTAGCTGGGATTACAGGTATGCACTGGCTAATTTTGTATTTTCAGGAGAGAGGGGGTTTCACCATGTTGACCAGGCTGGTCTCAAACTCCCCAGCTCAAGAAACTCGCCTGCCTTGTCCTCCTAAAGTGCTGGTATTATAGGCATGAGCCACCGTGCCCAGCTGTTTTGTCATTTGTAAAAAGGATGTAATACCATGATCTTGCAGAATGCTTGTGAGAATCAAATGGGATGAAAGATTTGGGACATAGTTACAGGGGGTAAGTGATAAATCTAATAGCAGCTATTATTATCATTCCTTAGAACATCAAGAATCCAAATGCCTGACTGGCACAGGCAGCTTATGTGATTTGGAAACATCCACAGGCATATTACTTTGTTTTTAGAAATCAGATCAACCAGTCTTGAATCTGAACATATTATTTTGACTTGATTCCTTGGGCCAGGGCCTTAAAACAATTAGATCCAGCCCTCTGGTGTTTAGCTCAAACACCAGACCCTATGCTTCTGACAAGTCCCAGACCTTAAAAAGTACCAGGAGGCTTCCACTGACTCATCAGATTTCTATTTACATGAGCATTCTCAGATGGTGCTATGATTTGAAAGTTTGTGTCCTCGCTATTAAGGGAAAACTCCCAAACTGGGTTTTCTCTCTGTTCTCACACCACCTCAACGACAATCATCAACTCAGATGAAGACTTCCGTGACTGAGTGTGGGGAGTTTTTTCCCCATACACTAAGCAGTGGACACCGGCTGTGTGTTCAATTCAATTCTCACACTATCTACCCGGAGAGAGGGTCAGATCCCACAGGTTAGGGGCTCAGTCCCCAATACTGCCCCTCCCACCCCCACCACACACACCAGTTACAAGTTTGGGCCTCTGAAACTTCTGACCTCGTTTCAAGTTGGGGTTCCCACAACCCTCTCTTTGGGTTCTATTAATTTCCTGGAGTGGCTTCCAGAACTCAGGGAAACACTTATGTTTACCAGATTATTGTAAAGGATATTGCAAAGGATACAGATGATGAGATGCACAGGACAAGGTATATGGGAAAGGGTTCATGCCCTTCCTTGGGAACTCTACCTTCTAGTAACCTCCAAGTGTTTAACTATCTGGAAGCTCTCCAAACCTAGTCTTCTATTATCTTTCTTTTTTTCGAGACGGAGTCTTGCTCTGTCATCACCCAGGCTGGAGTGCAGTGGTACAATCTTGGCTCACTGCAACCTCTGCTCCCAAGTTCAAGTGATTCTCCTGCTGCAGCCTTCCAAGTAGCTGGTATTACAGGCATGCACCATCAAGCCTGGCTAATTTTGTATTTTTAGTAGAGATGGGGTTTCATCATGTTGTCCAGGCTGGTCTTGAACTCCTGGCCTCAGGTGATCCGCCCACCTCAGCCTCCCAAAGTGCTGAGATTACAGGTGTGAACCACCACACCCAGCCCTTTTGGGTTTTTATGGAAACTTCAAGTCATCAACATTCCATCCCCCAGGGGCACAGGGAAGGACTCTCTCTGGGAAGTGTCTTATGATCCACAATCAGAAAGGCAGGGGAAATTAAAGTTGTGCCTTGTCAGGTGAAAGGAGAGCAGGAGAAAGTCAAAGATTGTTTCCTAAGGTCAAACATACTTATTATAACAAAAGACTGTAATTAGGGATATGGGAGTTATGAGCCAGGAACCATGCATGGACACCTATCTATCTATATATAATCTGATAACACCACACCCCTAAATTCATGTTGATAGCTAATTCCCAATGCAAGTCTTAAGAACTGGAGCCTTCGGAGCATGATTAGGTCATGAGAGCCCTGCCTTCATGAATGGAATCAATGCTCTGATAAAAGGCCGAAGGTACATTTTCTTGATGGTAGAGAAACAATAAATTAATTAATTAAACAAAAGGAGGCCCAAGGGAGCTTGTCTGCTCCTTCCCCCATATGAGAACAAATAGAAGACACCGTCCACGGGGAAGAGGACCCTCACTAGATTGAGTAATCAGCCTGTGCCTTGATCTTGGACTACCCAGCCTCCAGAACTGTAAGCAATACATTTCTGTTTAAATTACCCAATCTAAGCTATCTTATCACAGCAGCCTGAACAGACTCAGACAGATGGGTTGAGGACACCCACACCAACATCAGAGAGGTATGCCCCTCTGAGATCCTGCTACTCTGCTCCAAGCAATCCTTACTATTCTTCCAAGTCTGAACAGGCCTCTTAGAGTCTCTGCTCCTTGGAAGTGTAGAATTGACCTGTCTTTCCCTGTAATGGAGAAAGGTGATGCTGAAACCTGTCATCTTTCCCAGCTAACTCTCCTTGTTCCCCTTAGTGGTAAGTTCTGGGAGTGCCCTGTGCTGAGTTCCTCTGTGATGCTGAGCTGGCTCTGTGTCCTTGTGTGGCATCCAAGCAAGGTCATGCCTTGCAGGCCTCCTTGTGTGTATGACTCATTGTACTCAGCAGTTGCCAATCTGTAGGCAGCTGCTCCCCAGCCTGCATGGCCTACCTTTTTTGCCAATCATTCCTGGTAGCTGGTTGATTTAAAATGGACCTGCAGTGTGATTCACATAGGGACTCATTCAGTTGGGATTAGATAATGGTGACATTGCGTTTTGAAAGTGTAATCCTTACCGCAAACTGTTTCCAGGCACAAAAACAAAATGAAAATAGATAAAAACACAAGGAAACAGCAGTAGGAGCAACTGCACCCCACTCTTTGAGAGTGTAAGGAGGAAGAAAGTAGGAGTGGGGAATCATTCTCTGAAATACCATGTCAGCGAAACCTGGTCAAGGTAGAGTTTTCCAGGGTGGAACAGACAGTGGAGCAGCTGTATCCCCAGGATTTGTGTGGCTGCTGCCATTTTGGCTGTGTATCCAAAGCTCATGGGCCAAGTTCTTACTGTGCCTGAGTTGGCCTTCAGTTGCCTAAAGCCTCATGGAAGCAAGGAATATTAGGTCTGGAAAGGATTGGAGCTGTCATATGGCCCACTACCCACCTTTGACAGATGGATGTGCCAGGAAATGGATATATTATCTTGTTTAATTCTTTCAAGGCAGGCCATATTTAATGCTATTGCCAGATTGAGGAGGCCCTATAAATCTGCTTTGGAGACACACAACTCCCATTGCAGCTACGAGTTACTAGTTTTGTGCCCACAGGAAAATTGTTGAATATTCCTCTTTGGATGATTAGAGAGTATATGATATTTGGAAATTGCATTGCATAATATCTATCCCTCCCCTCTTCCCACTCCTCTTCCCATTATATAATAATAATAGCTTAGTGCCAACCACTTTACATGCATCATCTAATTTAATTGTAACAACTTGATGGGCTGTGTACTATTAATAGGTTGTAGTTCATGCGTACTCTAGCTAGAATATATATATAGTAGTTTTCCCCTTATCTGCAGTTTTGCTTTTCTGTAGCAGTCAACCATGTTCCTAAAATACTAAGATATTTTGAGAGAGACTAAATTCCCATAGATTTTGTTACAGTTTATTTCTATAATTGTTCTATTATATTATTTATTTGTTGTTAATCTCTTTCTGTGCCTAATTTGTAAATTGAACTTTATCATAGGTATGTATATATAGGAAAAACATGGTATCTGTAGGGTTTGGTACTATTCTTGGTTTCATGCATCTACTTGAGGGTCTTGGAACATATGCCCTGTGGGTAAGGGGGCACTACTGTATACACACATACACACACATCCCTTTATATACCTATACATACATACATACATACATACCTGTGTGTATGAAAAGGACTTTGAATATCAAAGTTACATTGCTAACAGACATTGTCAGCATTGAACTCAAATTTTATCTGACTCCAGTCCATGCTGTTTTTCTGCATCACCCCATCCTCTTCCTGAAACTGTTACTTAAGGTCATAATACCTGTCACAAACAGAGCTGAGATTCTATGTATTGCATAAACCTACATCTGTCTCTCTCTCCCTTTCCTTTCCTTTCCTTTCCTTTCCTTTCCTTTCCTTTCCTTTCCTTTCCTTTCCTTTCCTTTCCTTTCCTTTCCTTTCCTTTCCTTTCCTTTCCT
>NW_012108363.1:6705423-6708044 GCF_000951045.1 Mandrillus leucophaeus
TCCTTTCCTTTCCTTTCCTTTCCTTTCCTTCCTTCTTTCCTTCTGTCTTTCTTTCCTTCTTTCTTTCTCAGTCTCGCTCTGTTGCCCAGGCTGGAGTGCAGTGGCATAATCTTGGCTCACTGCAATCTCCACCCACTGAGTTCAAGCAATTCTTGTGTCTCAGCCTCCCAGGTAGCTGGAATTACAGACGTGCACCATCACGCTGGCTACTTTTTTATATTTTTAGTAGAGATGGGGTTTCACCATGTTGGCCAGGCTGGTCTTGAACTCCTGACCTCAAGTGATCTGCCTGCCTCCCCCTCCCTAAGTGCGGGGATTACAGGCCTCAGCCACTGAGCCTGGCCTTGCCTTTGGCTTCCTAGGAAGCCTCAGAAGCAGTAAAATGTAAACACAGTAATGTAAATTTTGGGGAGATATTAGTCCAAGTTTATTCATGTATAACTATAGCATTGTCACCAGTTACAGAATTTCACAGACCGAAGTATTTCCATTTGATGGAAGTGCAATGTGTGTGGAGGTTATCAGCAGAGGCTCTTGTCACTTAATTAGAAATCATCATGTAACCATTTCCTGTGTGTTTCTTCACCCATAAAAATGGGATTAAGGAAGTAACTGGCTGGTAGAATGTAAAGTGTTCGCTACATGGTATATGCTCAGTAAGAAGACAGTTCTGAATTTGACCTATAGTTGTCTAGGAAGGCCAACAGAATATACTCTTTTTCTGAGACAGGGTCTCACTCTGTTGCCCAGCCTGGAGTGCAGTGGTGCCATCTCGGCTCACTGAAACCTCTGCCTCCGAGATTCAGGGATTCTCCTACCTCAGCCATCTGAGTAGCTGGGTCTACAGGCATGTGCCACCATGCCTGGCTAAGTTTTTGTATTTTTTGGTAGAGATGGGGTTTCACCATGTTGGCCAGGCTGGTCTTGATTTCCTGACCTCAAGTGATCTGCCTGCCTTGGACTCCCAAAGGACTTGGGTTTATAGGCATGAGCCACCCGTGCCTGGCTGAGAATGTACTGTCTATTACAAAGCAGATATTTTAAAACATGTTGAAATTTTTAAATGTTCAACTCTAAGAGAAATGTATCTTATATATTACATAAAATCTTAATCCTCATATGGCATAATATGCATTGATCTGGTGGCTGATATACTTTCGAAAGCACTTCTAGATCAAAGCATAAGCACATTGGCAATAGCACAAGAGTTATATGCCACCTGTTTTTGATATTATGGCATATTTTACTCATTCTGAACATAAAACCAATATGATGTCCATTCTGATGAGGGTGGTTCTGGTTTTGGATGTACATGCCTCTGACCATTCATTTACAGCTGTTTAGATAGCATAAAAGTATTGATTGCCTTTAAATGGCATTCTTAACCTGGTTCCATGAATGGGCTTCTGTGATTACCCTAAAATAGTAGATACAATTTGTGTACACATGCATTATTTTTTTAATAAAGAAAGAAAAAAGAGTCAATTTTCAAAGAGCCTGTGACAGAAAAGTTAAGAAATACAACTTTCCAGGAGAAATTAATACAACATTAATAACTTGGTATGACTCTTGCAATGCCTGTAGCATTTGATCATATTATCATTCAACTTTTCATCACCAGAAGGCAATGTGAATATATTTAGTGTCTGCAGTGAAAATTCAATATTTTTTGTAATTCTAATTAAATTTCCTTCTTGTTGAGTAGATGGGAGTGACACCGTGACAGAGTCTTCAGATGGCCTTTGGAATAACAATCAAACTGTAAGCATATTCGCCCCTATTTGATTACCCAGATTCAGTTGTATATCTCCCTGGAAGCAAGTTACATTTAAAGACTATTTCTATAAGACTAACCCACAGATTTTTTTTTCTTATTAAAAAAAAGGCGAAGAAAATAATTTGACTCTTAAATAGGATGCTTTAATTTGAAAAGTTCATTTAGGTGACCCAGTTTGTTAGGGATGCCCAAAGAGCCATATGTTACTGAACAGCGTACTTAGATACATAGTATGTACACTTTCTGCTGGGCAAAAATAGGGGAAGAAAGAATTTTTTGAGACAGAGCATCACTGTCTCCTAGGCTGGAGTGCAGTGGCGCGATCTCAGCTCACTGCAACCTCCGCCTCCTGGGTTCAAGCAATTCTCCTGCCTCGGCCTCCCGAGTAGCTGGGACTACAGGTGCACACCACCACGCCCGGCTAATTTTTGTATTTTTAGTAGAGATGAGGTTTCACCATGTTGGCCGGGCTGCTCTCAAACTCCTGACCTCAGGCAATCTACCTATCTCGGCCTCCCAAAGTGCTGGAATTACAGGCATGAGCCACCATGCCGGGCCGAATGAGCTAATTTAAGGAGAACAAGTTAAGATAACACACCAAGGAGAAATTCAGTTATCAATAGGGAAACAGCATGCTTTGATGGGGTGGAGTAGAGGCCACCCCAAACAAAAGTAAAATGTAAGTGAAACTAACATGTTTATTCCCTAATATATTTCCCCTACCTAATGACTATTTTATGTAGAAATTTTAAAACTTCTATTGATTTTTTTCTATACAAAAACCTCCCCATGGGATGACTCCTTCCTTCCTTCCTTCCTTCCTTCCTTCCTTCCTTCCTTCCTT
>NW_012108363.1:6708769-6716756 GCF_000951045.1 Mandrillus leucophaeus
CATATTGGCCAGGCTGGTCTCAAACTCCTGACCTCAAGTGATCTGCCTGCCTCAGCCTCCCAAAGTGCTAGGATTACAGGCATGAGCCACCGCACCTGGCCCGAGAATAATCTTTCTGATAGCCAGTTGTAAGAAATGACAGCATGGTCATTGTATAAAAAATTCAAAATGATCAAAGCGGGGCTATTTAGTGTAGAGCCAAATGACCTTATGCTATATACCTTAGTGACATTGTGAATGCCACTACATAGGAGTAACATTTAAACATTTAGCATCTTGTATGGCATGCACTGACTGATCCGACCTACTGGCGAAATATCAGAACTGCCACGATGTACATGTTTAATGTGTTGACATATGGCTAGACTTGTGCTGGATTTAAAAAACCCCTCAGAATAGTGGGGTTATTCCTAGTCTCAGTTACCTACAGAATAGGTCTGTTTAGAAGCAAGGGAAAACAATTGAGAGGCAGGTTCAAGGTTGGCAGTGGCAGAAACTTGGGCTTTCTGTGCCTTGACTGAAGATGTCAAGATGTCTTCTCCCAGGTACCTTGAAAACATGCAGAATACATTTTGACCCAGTAGGTCATCTTCCTGGACTCTATCTTAAGGAAAAAATTGAACTAATATATAAAAATGTATGAGGAGAATGTTCATTGTTAATATTTATAATCCTGAAAATATTATAAACAACCTAAATGTTTAATAATAAGAGATTACTTAGTTAAGCACGTCCATGTATTGGCATAAAGAATGTAGTCATTGGCAGGGCACGGTGACTCACGCCTGTAATTCCAGCACTTTGGGAGGCTGAGGCAGGTGGATCACCTGAGGTCAGGAGTTCCAGACCAGCCTGACCAACATAGTGAAACCTCATCTCTACTAAAAATAGAAAAATTAGCTGGGTGTGGTGGCAGGCGCCTGTAATCCCAGCTACTTGGGAGGCTGAGGCAGGAGAATCACTTCAACCTGGGAGGTGGAGATTGCAGTGAGCCGAGATCGCACCACTGCACTCCAGCCTGGGCGACAGAGCATAAGAACATAGTCATTGCAGTGCATTTACTGACATAGGTTATAGCATGTTATAATATGTTGGTTATAACACATTATTAAATGAAAGAAGCAACTTTTAAAATAGGATACAATTATGATATACTAATTCATATAGAATATAGTAATTATTTCTGTTAAGAAAAAATCCTAGAAGGATAAAATTCTAGAAAAGTATATAAAGCAAAATGGCAAAAGTGCTCATTTCTGGATGTTAAAGTTATGGTTTATTTATTTATTCGAGACAGAGTCTCACTCCATTGTCCAGGCTGGAGTGCAGTGGCACGATCATAGCTCAGTGCAGACTCATCCTCCCAGGCTCAAGTGATCCTCCCACCCCAAGCCTCCCAAGTAGCTGGGACCACAGGCATGCATCACCACGCCTGGCTAATTTTATTTTTTTCTGGAGACAGGGGCTCACCAAACTGGTCTCAAACTCCTGGGCTCGGGCTATCTTCCTGCCTTAGCCTCCCAAAGTGCTGAGATTATGGGTGTGAGCCACTGTCCCTGACCTGGTTATGAATTTTTTTAGTTTTCCTTTTTTATGCTTAGCTGTACATTCTAAAATGAGCATGCAGTATTTGTGTATTGTAATTAAAAACTGAAAGCAAATCCTGGCTCCTGAAACCCCATTCTCCATCTACGCACATTACATTTCCCTCCCACCCCATAGGTAAAGTAATAACAACGTAATTTTGCACTCCCAGACTCTAGCTATGCCACTTCTTAGCAAGCATGGCTCAAATGCTGTTACTCTACTATATTCATAGTGTTTACCAGGAAGTACCTAAAAGTACCCTTGCAAAGAACCCTATTGAATCTATTGACATAGAAATAGGTCCAGAGAGGCTAAACAGCTTGTCCATGGGCACATAGTGACTAAGTAGAGGACCTGGGATTCTTTTTGTTGTTGTTGTTGTGACGGAGTCTCGCTCTGTCACCGAGGCTGGAGTACAGTGGCCGTCTTGGCTCACTGCAAGCTCTGCTTCCCAGGTTCACGCCATTTTCCTGCCTCAGCTGCCCAAGTAGCTGGGACTACAGGCACCTGCCACCACGCCCAGCTAATTTTTTATATTTTTAGTAGAGACGGGGTTTCACCACGTTAGCTAGGATGGTCTCGATCTCCTGACCTCGTGATCCGCCTGCCTCGGCCTCCCAAAGTGCTGGGATTACAGGTGTGAGCCACCGCGCCCGGCCAAGACCTGGGATTCTAACTCCAGAGATTAAGCTTTTGTAAAGGAGAAGGCTTGGCCTTCACTCAGATTCTCCCCTTTCCTTCTATTAAAATACCTACCCGGTGGGCTCTCTTTAGGATTAGAACTAAGCCATGAAAGGGGGACTAGCATGACGCCTGGCACATTTCAGGCCTATTCCAGGAGGTAATAATCTCTTGTGATAGGCACCAGAAGACTTAGACAATTCTACATTTCTGCATGATTGTATAGCATTGAATTGTTAATCATAGCCATGTCTGTGTGCACCTACTCTCAAATCTATTTATATAGATAGAGACAGAATCTTCAATTACAGGTAAAAAGACAAGTAAGGACTGTAATCAAGGACAGAATTCAATAACTGAGCACATTAAGATAACATCACATCAAGTCAATTTATATAAACAAATTTTTTTCTTTTTCTTTTTTTTGAGATGGAGTCTCACTCTGTTGCCCAGGCTGGAGTGCTGTGGCGAAATCTTGGCTCACTGCAACCTCTGCCTCCTGGGTTCAAGCAATTTTTCCTGCCTCAGCCTCCCAAGTAGCTGGGATTACAGGCATGCACCACCATGCCCAGCTAATTTTTGTATTTTTAATAGAGATGGGGTTTCACCATGTTGCCCAGGCTGGTCTCGAACACCTGACCTCAGGTGATCCACCTGCCTGGGCTCCCAAAGTGCTGGGATTACAGACATGAGCCACCATGCCTGACATTTTTTCTTTTTAATATCACAAGAGGATGTATTTATGGATATAACCTATTGACTTTCAAAACAGTAAATTAAAAAATTTACATACAAACCCATTTTAAGCATACAGTTTTAGTTTGACAAATGTGTGCACCTATGTAAATACGACCTCAAGCAAGCTAGAAAACACCCCCATCATTGTAAAATATGTTTTGAATTTCAAATTGTCCTAGATTTTCACCATAGGGTTATAAACTCAGATCATTTGGTCTTACCCTTATGTTCCAGAAGTCCCCAAGCACCAATACAGGGAAATACGGCTGGGTAAGTGATTCTGGGAAACGTTTTCTCTTCATAACTTTCTAACAAGATGCTTTTTTGATCTGTTGTTGTTTCCTTAGCAGTTGTCCCCAGAACATAGTCCACAGATGGTCAACACCACTGAAGGAATCTATGCTGGAGTCTGTATTTCTGTCTTGGTGCTTCTTGCTGTTTTGGGTGTCGTCATTGCCAAAAGTAAGTCATTTCAAGATTGTTCCTAAGGGACTAGAGCAAGGGGTGTACAGCCAATTTGCCTGGGTTCACTAGCTTCATAAGCCACGTGATTTTGACTTCACACGACTTCCCTTTGTCCCCAAATCCTCATTTGTAAAAGGCACATGGTAATACCATCTACCTCAAGGGGGAAGGCAAATGAAGTTTAAATGCATTAGGACCTACAAAGCACTAAGAATGGGAGGTCATATGCCTGTAATCCTAGCTACTTGGGAGGCTGAGTGAGGCAGGAGGATTGGTTGAGTCCAGGAGTTCAAGACTAGCCTGGACAACATGGTGGGACCCCATCTCGTTAAAAAAACATGAAAAAAAAAAAAAAACAAAAAAACAAAACACCACCAGCCAGGACCAGTGGCTCATGTCTGTAATCCCAGCATTTTGGGAGGCTGAGGCAGGAGGATTGCTTGAGCCCAGGAGTTCAAAACCAGCCTGGACAACAGAGTGAGACATTGTCTCTAAAATAAAAGGAAAAGAACAAGAAGAAAAAGCACTGAGAATGGTTCCTGGCACATGACAAGGGCACAGCAATCTTAAACTGTAATCGTAGTTAGAAAGATCCTTTTGCCATAAATCTTTATAAATCTCATGGAACTTACATTCTAGTGGAGTTTTCACTTAAAACCACTATTTTTTAAACTTGTTGTTTTTCAATTATTATTCCCCTATGGAAAAAATTTAATTCTACAAGAATTTTTTTGAGACAGAGTTTCTCTCTTGTCTCACAGGCTGTAGTGCTATAGCACGATCTTGGCTCACTGCAACCTCCACCTCCTGCCTCTGCCTCCCAGGTAGTTGGGACTACAGGCGCCTGCCACCACGCCTGGCTATTTTTTTGTATTTTTTAGTAGAGACGGGGTTTCACTGCGTTAGTCACCATGGTCTCGATCTCCTGACCTCGTGATCCGCCCACATCGGCCTCCCAAAGTGCTGTGATTACAGGCATGAGTCACAATGCCAGGCCAAGAAAAATTAAATACAGATGTTCCTAAGTACCATTGGGGGATTGGTTCCAGAGCTCCTCGATTCCAAAATCTGCAGATGCTCAAGTCCCTTATAAAATGGTGTAGTATTTGCACATAGCCTGCTCACTTCCTCCAGTATACTTTAAATCTTTTCTAGATTACTTAGAACACCTAATATACAAGGTAAATGTCAGGTAAATAGTTGTTATATTGTATTGTTTTTATCTGTGTTATTATTGTTGTGTATTATTTTTATTGTTTTTTTTTTTTTTTTAAATTTTCAATTTGTGAGTGGTTGAAACTGAGGATGCCAAACCTGTGGCTATCGAGGGCCAACTGTATCAAGAAATAGGAGTTTATTGGGTAGTGTTGAGATCTGGAAGTCAACACACCATTGTGATATATAAGATTTAGTCTCTCCGCCCTACGAGATCTAATTTTTGTCCCTGTGGGGGTGATATTGTTAAAATTTTACAACACTCATTTAGCAGAAGAGGCACATGAGACATTGGGTGGGGAAACTGATAGCAAGACAAAGACTAAAAGAGTAAAACGAAAGTTTTCAAAAAGCAACCACTTCATGTCTTCATGTCTCCCTTCTGCTAATTGTGTGTGTGTGTTTGTCTCAGTATAACCCGCCTCCGGTAAAAGAACCCTAGTTAGCGGTTTTGCAAGATATGGTATTTGAAGCCATAACTGATCTAGTTCATGGATCTGGGCAGAGGACAATCAGAAAATTAAGAGTATGTTTGACAAATTTGAGGAAGTTTTTACATAATTATTTTGGAGCTTGGGTAGTCAAAGTGATTATTTAGAAATTGGGTAAAATACCTTTCAGGGAAGTTCAAACTTTCCCTCTGAAAGTACTTGAGTACGTACTTGAGTACGCTGAAAAAAATAGATTATTAGGAGATTAACAGGAGAAAAGGAATATGTATTTATTATGTGTACAGAAGCCACACAAAATATGAGATGGAAGAAAGGGCCAGATGACTGGAGCTTAAATACCCTTTTCTTTCCTTCTTATTGAGGCAGAGTCTCTCTCTGTCACACAGGCTGGAGTGCAGTGGTGTGATCTCAGTTCTGTGGGGGAAAGAAAGAGAGATCAGACTGTTACTGTGTCTATGTAGAAAGAAGACATAAGAAACTCCGTTTTGTTCTGTACTAATAAAACTTCTTCTGCCTTGAGATGCTGTTAATCTGTAGCCCTAGCCCCAACCCTGTGCTCGCAGAAACATGTGCTGCGTTGACTCAAGGTTTAATGGATTTAGGGCTGTGCAGGATGTGCTTTGTTAAACGTGTTTGCAGGCAGTATGCTTGGTAAAAGTCTTCGCCATTCTCCAGTCTCGAGTACCCAGGGACACAATGCAATGCGGAAGGCCACAGGGACCTCTGCCCAAGAAAGCCTGGGTATCGTCCAAGGTTTCTCCCCACTGAGAGAGCCTGAGATATGGCCTCGTGGGAAGGGAAAGACCTGACCGTCCCCCAGCCCGACACTCATAAAGGGTCTGTGCTGAGGAGGATTAGTGGAAGAGGAAGGCCTTTGCATTTGAGATAAGAGGAAGGCATCTGTCTCCTGCTTGTCCCTGGGAATGGAATGTCTCGATGTAAAACCCGATTGTACATTCTGTTTACTGAGATAGGAGAAAACGGCCTTATAGCTGGAGGTGAGACATGCTGGTGGCAATACTGCTCTTTACTGCACTGAGATGTTTGTGTAAAGTCAAACTGGCCTATGTGCACATCAAGGCACAGCACTTTTCCTTAAACTTATTTATGACACAGAGACCTTTGCTCACATGTTTTCCTGCTGACCCTCTCCCCACAATTACCCTATAGTCCTGCCACGTCCCCCTCACTGAGATAGTAGAGATAGTGATCAATAAATTCTGAGAGAACTCAGAGACTAGTGTCAGCGTGCGTCCTCCGTATGCTGAGTGCCGGTCCCCTGGGCCCACTGTTCTTTCTCCATACTTTGTGTCTTATTTCTTTTCTCAGTCTCTCATCCCTCCTGATGAGAAATACCCACAGGTGTGGAGGGGCTGGCCCTCTTCAAGCTCACTGCAGTCTCTGCCTCCCGAGTTCAAGCAATTCTCCTGCTTCAGCCTCCTGAGTAGCTGGGATTACTGGCACATGCCACCACACCCGGATAATTTTTGTATTTTTAGTAGAGATGGGGTTTCACCATGTTAGTCAGGCTGGTCTTGAACTCCTGACATCGTGATCCGCCTGCCTCCACCTCCCAAAGTGCTGGGATCACAGGCATGAGCCACTGCACCCGGCCTTAAATACCCTTTTCTTAGGGGAGAGAAAAGTGATGGATGTGGGCAATTTTAGAGGAAGAGTAAATGATTTTTAGGGGAGATGAATGGGCCCAAAGAACAGACTATAGGGCGGGACAAATTCCTCTGGACTCTGGATGTGTTGTCAGCTCTAGTCTTCTTCCTGTGATGTGCATCAATTCCCTGCCCCCATCCTCCCCAACCCTGCCACCATTGATGAGATATCTGGGGAAAGGATTCACAACAATAGAGTATCTTCTGGAGGATCTGGCCTTTAGCTAGATAGGGGAGCTTCAGAGAAAGCCCTTCCCTGCATATGCTCCTCCCCAGGTACTCTCACTTTGAAGTCCAAAGAAGCCTGTTTGAGGGTTTTGTATTCTGAACCCTAATGACCTCAAAATATGCTTTCCTCCTTAAGCAAAAATAACTCATTTCCTTCTTTAGGAGAGAGATGATTGGTAGTACAAAGTCTTGCAAAGGTATCCTTTGATAGAGGTGACTTTTAAAGTATATGGCCTTGTGACCCAGTTCATCTGAAACAAATCTTGGTTGATGCCTGTTGTTTAGCAGCCTATCAGAAGGATCTTGGACTTACTCATTTTTTAAAAATGAAAGATAATTTAAGAAGTGCGTTAACGTTAGGGAGGATATGTGGATGAATACACCAAAGCATTAATGAAATTGAGATACTGGGTGGTAAATGGCTTGTCTGGGTCCTACAGAATCAAAAGGGACATGGGAAGGAGATACCTCAAGGTACCAGGGACAAGTCCAAGTAATAACAGAAACAATACACTTGATTGAAAAAATATTATAAACTCTTGCTGAGATGTTTAATTTTCTCTTCAACTCCTCTCTCCCCGCCCCTTTAATTTAGAGTATTTCTTCAAAAAAGAGATTCAACAACTAAGGTAAGTTTGAAAGTATTTCTATCAATACTTTTGAGGTTCCTACTCTGGTAAAATAAAAACAGATTTCTGTCTCTCTCCTAAACTCTCCATCATATACCTTGGATCCTGATGGTCTACTTTAATGAGCAATTCTATTATTTACACCTTCCAGTGATATTTGTAGCTTTGTGTATTTCCCTGGAGTTGTGACAGAGCTGGTACAGAGGGAGCATCTCAGTCCTAAGCAAACCCCGTAGGGCAAGATAACTAAATTGCAAGATTTGCTCGACGGGACTAAACATTGAATGAGTTGTTGCTTTAGTTTGCTCTTTTATTTCGTTTAATG
>NW_012108363.1:6717946-6720236 GCF_000951045.1 Mandrillus leucophaeus
TAAGTGCTTAATATACATCGACTTTTGTTATTGCAATCAAGCCCTTTACAGCAATAAACTGTGAGAGAGGCACTATTCTCATTTTACAGATTGGAAAACAGTTTCAGAAATGTTGAGTGACATCTAAGGTCACATCACATAGCATATAAAGGACTCAATCTCAGGAATCCGTGCTCATAAATATTTCTGGAATGACAGAGAAATGTGTAAAGTATAAAAAAAGCAAAAAAAAAAAAAACCACACTAACAAATTATGAACATTTCCTCATAACATTATCTTCTTGGCAGTTCTATCACACTGAGTCATTTGAGCTCATTGACACTTAAACTAAGTGTCTTCGCACATGGATGACTGACCTGTTGAGGGACCACAGTGGAGCTCTGTTTTTCATGGTTCTTTAAATGTGTGGACATGTGTTTCATCTGCAGCTGAATGAAGACAAGGTCCATACTTTGGGGGCAGGCTTTGTTAACAAATAGTCACTATATACAAATATATTATATAAAAATAAGCAGTTACATCAAACGCTACACATAAGTTAAAATTAAGTCCACCTTCATCCCTCACTTGTATTTCCACTCCTTCTACTGATTTCTTTTTTTGAGACAGAGTCTCATTCTGTTGCCCAGGCTGGAGTGCAGTGGTGTGATCTCGGCTCACTGCAACCTCCACCTCCCAGGTTTAAGTGATTCTCCTGTCTCAGCCTCCCGAGTAGCCAGGATTATAGGCACAAGCCACCACATCTGGCTAATTAAAAAAAATTTTCGTAGAGATGGGGCCTCGCTATGTTGCTCACGCTGGCCTCAAGCTCCTGGCCTCAAGGGATCCTCCTGCCATGGCCTCCCAAAGTGCTGGGATTAGAGGCATGAGCTACTGCACCCAGCACAGGAAGATTTTTAACACTATGATCCAGTGTACACTTGTGAAACAGTACAATTTAACTATATGCAATGTTTCTCTATTCTGTTTTTATCTTGAATATAGGATGTAGATTGCTAAGTAGATTTAACAACCCTCTCTAAAGGATCACAAGCCACAGTTGGAAAAACACCAGTCACCCAATTCTTAGCCACATTTGAAAATGTGCATCTTGATTCAGCCACTTAGTTTGATGTCACAGCTCTGTATTTTTAGATTTTCCATTTTTGTATTCTATTATGTAAGTTTCAAAGAGACCAGTCTGAGTTTTTCAATACTTCTTAGGTTGTCTATCTAGCTGCTTATTAAACAGACTTTTCTTCAACTTAATAATAAGAGCCCCACTTTTTACAACTCTAGAAAAGCACTATTTATTTTATTCTTTGTGTGAACCGGGCTCCTATAGTCTCGAATACCTGATATTGCCTGATCATAAACAAAAGTGCAGCTCATATGTGAGAAGTGGTCTGCTTTTTTTTTTCTTACTCATGTTATTCTTCAACAACTCTTTCTACAGTGTTTCATTTAGCAGCCATCGAATTAAAACTTTGCAAAATGCAGTTAAAAAGGAAGTCCATGCAGAAGACAATATCTACATTGAGAATAATCTTTATGCCATGAACCAAGACCCAGTGGTGCTCTTTGAGAGTTTACGCCCATGACTGCAGAAGACTGAACATATCGGACGTCTTTTAGACTCCAAGACAATTTTTCTGTTTCAGTTTCATCTGGCATTCCAACACGTCAGTGACACTGGGTAGAGTAACTCTCTCGTTCCAAGCTGTGTATAGTCAGCCTTATCTTTAATGTAGTCCTAATTTTTTGTGCTAAAACAGGCTCAATCAATCCTTCTGATCATTGTAGAGTTCTCTGTCAAACATGATCACTTTAGAATTGTATGTTCTCTTTAGACCCCATAAATCCTGTATCCATCAGAGAGAATAGTCACTGGAAACATAGCAAATGAACTTCTATCTTGGCCATCAGAGCTGTGCAGAAGAGGGAAATCTGTCTTAAAAATCAGCAAATCCAATGTGATACTTCATTTGGAAGCATTACATGATAATCTCTTGTTTCTATATTATACTTCCAAATGTTGCATTTCCTGTGTTTTCCAAAGGTTTCAAATCATGGGTTTTAATTTCCTCCATGGGGAAATAAAGTGAGTTTAATTCACCCTAACAGGTATGGCTGTTTTTTCATGACTCTGGAAATGTGATGCATTAAGTACTGGATCTCTGAGTTGGGGTAGCTATTTTACCAGTTAAAAGAGGCGACAATAGTATGGAACACGTAGATACCAGGGAAAGAAAATCATTTGCCAGGTGATTCAACACATTTATGCAATTTTTTTTTTTTTTTTTTTTTTTT
>NW_012108363.1:6721706-6733420 GCF_000951045.1 Mandrillus leucophaeus
TCTTAGCTCACTGCAACCTCCGCCTCCCAGGTTCAAGTGATTCTCCTGCCTCAGCCTCCTGAGTAGCTGGGATTACAGATGCCCACCACCATGCCTGGCTTATTTTTTTATTTTTAGTAGAGACGGGGTTTCACCATATTGGCCAGGCTGGCCTCCAACTCCTGACCTCAGGTGAGCCACCCACCTTGGCCTCCCAAAAGTGTTGGGACTACAAGCATCAGCCACCGTGCCCAGCCAGAGGCAACATTTTTAACACTGTTATCGTTCTAGGAAATTATAGGTCCTTTGAAGGAAAATTCTGTGGGCAAATAAGATAGTGATGTATGGTATTTCAGTTTTCCCAAATGTGGCTGGCCTGATCTGGTCAAAAATTTTATATATTTTTTAAACTGTAGTGTCTATTTTTTCCACTCAAATTTAAGGCAACATGCACAAAACTGGAGATTCGAAATTAAAGCCAAGATTTGTAGCTTCTCTGGAAAGACCTGGCAAGATTGGACTGGATTGCTATGTGACCAGGACCCCACTAGATGGCCCTCTAATCCCCAAGTCCTTACTGCATGCTCACCTTTGTTACCTGGCTGGCAGGTGTGGGGCTTTTAACTTTATGGCACCTGCTCTATTCTCTGGATCCTTCCTGGGGATTTATGATGCATGATAAAGACTCCGGGAATCTGGTTAGCTTTGCTTAACACAACATTTCCAAAACTTGTTGGAATGCATGAGCACAGTGACTAGTAGCATTCTGTGAAGTACAATGTATGGGGGCTTAGGAGTTTAGGGTAGTATACAGAATTAGGAATAGGATTTAAGTCTAATCCTAACTCTTAGCAGTTACACTGGATGACATTAGAGCGAAAGGTTCTTTATGTCTACATTTTCTTCATCTGTTAGATGTAATAATTTTCATATCAACTATGACATACAGTGGTAATTCCAATGAAATGTTACATGTGAGAAGTCTTTGAAATGTAAAATACACTACAGATACTGAAGCAGTTTGGAGAATTAAAAAACACTACGAAAACACAGCTTGGTAAATATTTTTTTTTTTTCTTTTGAGACAGAATCTGGCTCTGTCATCCAGGCTAGAGTGTAGTGGCACAATCTTGGCTCACTGCAACCTCCGCCTCCCGGGCTCAAGCAATTCTCCTGCCTCAGCCTCCTGAGTAGCTGGGATAGCCACCATGTCCACTTAATTTTTGTATTTTTAGTAGAGACAGAGTTCCACCATATTGGCCAGGGTGGTCTTGAACTCCTGACCTCAAGTGATCTGCCTGCCTCAGCCTCCCAAAGTATTGGAATTGCAGGTGTGAGTCACCGTGCCCGGCCAGGGCTTAGTAAATAATTTCAGTGGTGTTACACCTATAAGTCTCTTGCTATATGGTATCTTTTAAAATAACATTTCTTTTTTGAAACGGTTGATACTGGGTAATTTGGCTATCGTCATATACTGTAGAAAAAAATTGTCAAGTGAGAGGGAGAATAGGTAAGAAGGAAGAAAGGGGAGGAATTTAGTGAATGAACTATTTTCCTTTAAATATATTAATCTTGTAGATTACATTGAATTTATTATTATTATTATTTAAGGTATTGTTGAGATTCCATTATCTACAATCAGTTTTGGGACATTAGAACACTGGTATGATTAAGACTGTATTTTTAGAGCCGGGCGCGGTGGCTCAAGCCTGTAATCCCAGCACTTTGGGAGGCTGAGACGGGCGGATCACAAGGTTAGGAGATCGAGACCATCCTGGCTAACACGGTGAAACCCCGTCTCTACTAAAAAATACAAAAAAACTAGCCGGGCGAGATGGTGGGTGCCTGTAGTCCCAGCTACTCGGGAGGCTGAGGCAGGAGAATGGCGTGAATCCGGGAGGCGGAGCTTGCAGTGAGCTGAGATCCGGCCACTGCACTCCAGCCTGGGCCACACAGCGAGACTCTGTCTCAAAAAAAAAAAAAAAAAAAAAAGAGTGTATGTTTAAATTGAGAAATTTTGCACAACTTTAACAAGCAGCAGAACTAATCTTTCACTGATGGCTTTAAAGATCAAATAATTCTGTGGATACGTGAAACTGTGAGGGACTCTTGGTGGTTGTCTAGGTTTATTTGTATGCGTACTCATTAATAAAAGTTGTTTTTGTTTGTCTCTTGAAAACAAAACAGCTTTGTTTTAACAAAACAACAATGGAACAAATTTGAAAACCAACTTGACATTTTCTCTGGCTCATCCTTTAGTCTGGGTCAGGCATCTGCAACTTGCCGTGAGCTCTAGTCAAAGTGGATCAATTTGTGGCAAGTCACATAGGTGTCAGGTGCTCTTCACGAAACAACCCTGAACTCCAGGTTCTAAGGAGCTTAGGGAAGAAATACAAAACCCATGACTTCTGATACTGTTTATTACTAAGAGAAATAATCTTGTGATAGAGACTGACTTCTCAACTATGGCATTTGGGGACAGAAATATTTGTTGTAGGGGGCTATCCTGTGCATTCTAAGGTATTTAGCGTCATCCCTGGCCTCCACCCACTAGATGCCAGTCGCATACTCCAGTGGTGACAACCAACAACGTCCCCTCGGGCACAGTTGAGAACTACTGAGGTAGAGGTGTTTGTTGGGGGATAGGAAGTGGTGTAGCTTTAGCTGGTTGGTCAGCGGCTGCTTATAGGAAAGAGGTGACATTTAAGCTGAAACCAAGAGAAATGTGTAGGTGCCAGCCACATGAAAATCTAGTGGAAGGAAAACAAATGCAAAGGCTGTGGGGCAGCAGGAAGCTTATGTATTAAAAGAGAGGACCTTGTGTTCCAATGATTAAAAAACTAGCGAGTGAGGAGAGATGAAGAGAAGCGAGGCTGAAGAGATGCGCAAGGTGTCTGGATGAAAAGGAATCTATAGGTCAGGCACGGTGGCTCACACCTGTAATCTCAGCACTTTAGGGGGCCAAGGCTGGAGGATCACTTGAGCCCAGGAGTTCGAGGCCCGCCTGGGCAACAAAGTGAGCCTCCATCTCTATTAAAAATTTAAAAAAGAAAGGAAAAGGGCTCTACAAACATGTCTACTTGGAAAAGAGTCCCACTCTTAGAAAACCACTTTTGCATATTAAAGACTAAACCTGCTACCCATCACCAAATTACATGCTAACATTCACTAACATGCTTCAGTGACACTATTCTAAGTCAGGTATAGCTCAAGAGTCAGGTTTGTTGGGGTGACAGAAGGATATAGGCAGGGGAAAAAGAGGGGGAGAAGGGAACCTCTTGGCAGCAAGGGGCTTTCCACAGGGCTGTGAGACATCCCCAGGCCTAGCAAGCGGGGTTGTGAAAAAAGAGGGAAATGGCACCGATGTTTGGCTTTAATTGATTTGGGTCCAAACTTGCCGCTTTGGGAAGCAGTAGTGGGGTGGTACAGGAACTGATTTTATTCAGTCCACAAATGGATTTTTAAAATAGTTTTTTGATGTGTATTTTTAAAGATGCATCAAACCCATGATTTAATGGATATTGATTAGGATGAGTAAAATGTTAAAGTTAATTAATCTAAAATAATTTGAGTGAATAATAGCAACAAAGTAATGTGAACAGGGCAAAGGTTATGTAGATGCCTGAAGTCAGAGAGTCAATAGGTGAAATCAGCTGGGAGCTTCTTAAAATACACATTTCTCGGCCCTATTTCTAGACATTCTGGTTTAGCAGTACAGATGGGACCTGATAATTTTTGTTTGTTTAAGTGACAGAAGACAAGCTACTATAAAATATTTTACATTTCAATAAAAGCATTCAGACTTCATGAGAGAATGTGTGGAAATAAGAGCATAAAATCATCCTTTACTTCTACTTATTTCACATGTAAATCTCAGGAAATGAACACAAATTCTTTCTTGCAGGGGACTTCGGGTATTGCACTGCCACTTTTGTTTATTTAGTTACTTTTTGAGACGGAGTTTTGCTCTTGTTGCCCAGGCTGGAGTGCAATGGCTCAATTTCGGCTCACTGCAACCTCTGCCTCCTGGGTTCAAGCCATTCTCCTGCCTCAGTCTCCCAAGTAGTTGGGATTACAGGCGCCTGCCACCACGCCTGGTGAATTTTTGTATTTTTAGTAGAGATGGGGTTTCACCATGTTGGCCAGGCTGGTCTTGAACTCCTGACCTCAGGTGATCCGCCCACCTCTACCTTCCAAAGTGCTGGGATTACAGGCGTGAGCCACCATGCCCAACTTTGCACTGTCACTTCTGAGGCTAAATAAAATTACTTGGAGTCTCCAAAATATAGGAAGACCCAAAAAATGTAGGGGAAGCTTATTTACACTCTGGTTTTCATGGTTTAGTTTGTGGATGTTTCTTACAGGTTCGTAGCTCTCTGGAAGGAAAGGAATGACAATTAGTCATTTGATCTCCTTCTGATTAAGGGTTTCTTTTGTCGTTGATTTCCTTTTGCTTTTTTTTTTTTTTTTTTTTCCTTTGAGACAGGGTCTTGCTCTGTCACCCAGGCTGGAGTACAGTGGTGTGATCATAGCTCATTGCAGCCTTGAAGTCCTGGGCTCAAGTATCCTCCCACCTCAACCTCCCAAGTAGCTGGGACCACAGATGTACACCACCTTGCCCAGCTAATTTTTGTGATTTTTGTAGAGATGTAGTTTCACCATGTTACCCAGGCTAGTCTCAAACTCCTGGGCTCACTCAAGCAGTCTGTCCACCTCAGCCTCCCAAAGTGCTGGGATTGCAGGCATGAGCCACTGCACCTGGCCCTTTTGCCATTAATTGTAAACAGTTTTGGAGGGTCTCAGAAGTCATATCCTCTTAAAGCCACCATGCCCTGCTAATTTTTTTTTTTTTTTTTAAGTAGAGATTAGGTCTTGCTGTGTTGCCAGGCTGAAGTGCAATGGTGTGATCATGGCTAACCCTAACAGCAGTCTCAAACTCTTGAGCTCAAGCGATTCTCCTACCTCAGTCTCCTGGGCAGCTGGGATTACAGGCATGTGCCACCATGCCTGGCTCATTTTTGTATTTTTGTAGAGACAGAGTCTCCCTGTGTTGCCCAGGCTCTCTCAAAACTTTATTTCTTTGACTATTGATTGCATTAGATTGTCTAAGGATACATACACAAAGGCTGTTGCTCTACCCACTGCAAAAGTAATGATAGCCAACCAGAAAACAGGGTGCCCTTGGTAGCCTAGACACAGAATGTGAGCACAGCGTGCATGAGGCTGAGGGAGAAACAGTCTATAACTCAGAACTCCTGGGAATCTAATTGTAGTGTTTCCTTGGGGATTCTCATGGCTACTAAGTACCTTTCCAACTCTTACTTGGAGTCTTGGGTGGCTACTTGTGCCTTACCCTAGTTGCTCCTGAGTCCTTCCTCTGCAGGGCCACCAGCATAATCTGTTTGCATTACATCTTAGCTGGAAATCCTTCAACTGCTCCCAATTTGGTAAAATTCTCAACTCCACAGCAAGCCCTCCACTGCTTATCCCCAACTCACTTTGCCTGCTTCATGGGGTCCCTTCCCGCTATGTTTCAAAGGCTATAAATGCCTCAGATATCCACTCTCTACTCCGTGGGTCATCCCACCTGCCAGGAATGCTTGTCCTCTGGTTCTCCAAGGGGCATGTCATTCCTCAAAGTCCTGCTCCAGTGTCACTGCTTCAGCCCTTCTGGTCCTAATCCTCCAGGACAGAATCCCCTCTTCTGAATACTTCTGGGCAGCCCTTTTTAATTATTCAATAAACATGGAAAAATAGAGTACCTCTCATATTCTAGGCATGGTGCTAGTACCTAGCTGAGATTATTCTGCATGAGGCCAGGGTTTCGTCTAGCCTTTGGGGCATCTTAGGGTAAATTACAAAGAGGCCTTCCTCTTCTTTCTGGCTGACACAGCCCTGAGTCAGGACAGAGCTTGTAAAAAGGAGTGTGACTTAGGATTTTTGTGCTGTGCAAACTAAAACCATAAGTGGCGATCCTATAACTTTGTCCCTTGTATTAGAGATATTTACATTGATGGTACTTTTTTTTACTCAACATTTCGAGGGAAGTGTCTGTATTTTCTCAGCACCTAGCTTATACTTAGTAGGTGTTCGAGATATATATGTCTATTAAAATTAGTTAATAAATGGATAGGGCCAGGTGCAGCAGCTCACCCATGTAATCCCAGCACCTTGGGAGGCTAAGAGGGGCAGATCACTTGAGGTCAGGTGTTCAAGACTGGCATGACCAACATGGTGAAACCCTGTCTCTACTGAAAATACAAAAATTTGCCAGGTGTGGTGGCTCACGCCTGTAATTCTAGCTAGTTTCAGGAGGCTAAGGCAGGAGAATCGCTTGAACCCAGGAGGCTGAAGTTACAGTGAGCTGAGATTGTGCCACTGCACTCCATCCTGAGTGACAGAGTGAGACTCTGTCTCAAACAAACAAACAAATAAATAAAAATAAAAAGTAAATTGATAAAAGAATGTTTCTTAGAACCTTCCTGTGTACTCTAGGGATGGGATAGAGCAGGGAAGAGTGTCTTTAAAACTCTTTTACAAGTCTATTTATATTACTGGCTGGAGCCAGTGTGAATCTGAATGACTCTCTGAGATCAGTAATTTGCAACCTTAGCTGCATATTAGAATCATCTAGGAAGGTTGAGAAACTACCCATGCCTAGATCAATTAAATCAGAATTTCGGGAGGTGGGTCGCAGGTATTATAATTTTTTCAATCTCCCCAGATTTTTTTATGTTTTTGAGACAGATTCTTGCTGTGTTGTCCAGGCTGGAGGGCAGTGGCGTGATCAAGACTCACTGCAGCTTCAAACTCCTGGGCTCAAGCAATCCTCTTGTCTCTGCCTCCGAGCAGCTAGGACTACAGGCACACCACCATGCCCAACTAATTTTTTTATTTGTAGACACTGGGTCTTGTTATGTTGCCCAGGCTCTTCTTGAACTCTTGGGCTCAAGAGATCCTCCCATCTCAGCCTTTCAAAGTGCTGGGATTCCAGGCATGAGCCCCGTGACCAGCCTTCCCCGGGAGATTTGAGCAGGTAGCTGAGATTGAGAACCACCGACATTGAGAAACTTGGGAAGGGGAGATGACATCCTGTTTCCATGTTTTGTGTGTCAAGTGCTCTGGAAGGACATAAGACACAGAATTAAACAGGAAAATGTCCACAATAGGCTAGATCAAATGAAAAACCAAGTAGGAAAAATGGCAAGAGGTTGGTGACCACAGGTATGTCCTATGTCTAGCACACATTACAAGAGCATGATGTTGGTGGCACCCCTGGGAACAAGACAGCCAAATGCTGCCATGCTTTTGGAAAGCTTCCCAGGAAGCTGGCTTACAGCTGTTCAGCTGACTTTGTCCCTGGGCCTCCTAGGAACTAAATGTTTCCCCTACAAACTGGTAAAAATAAATAAGAAAGTCCCCTTTGGACTGCGAGGAAATGCTCTAGGGTAACCTCTATTTTGTGCTGTGGACAGCTGAGATGGGGCTTGCTCTGCCTGTAAGTCCCTGCACCTGCTTGAGCCTAAAAATACTTAAAAAAATTTTAGGAACGAGGTCTTGCAATATTGCTTGGGCTAGAGTGCAGTGGCTATTCACAGGCATGATTTTAGTGCACTACAGCCTTGAAATCCTGGCCTGAAGCAATCCTCTTGCCTCAGCCTCCAGAGTAGCTGGGACTCCAGGTGAGCATCACCGTGGCCAGCTCTAAAAAATACTTTGATGATGACTGATGCATACATTACTTAATAGACTTTAATTTTTAGAAAAATTTTAGGCTAACAGCAAAGTTGAACAGAAGGTACAGAGTTCCCACATAGTCACCTTCCTTACACAATACACACACACATGATTTTGCCACCATTGTTGACATTCCCCACCAGTGTGGCATATTTGTTACAAATGATGAATCAACATTGACACATCATTATCAATTGAAGTTCATAGTTTACATTAGGGTTCATGCTTTGTGTTGTGCATTCTATGGGTTTTGATAAATGCATAATGACATGTACCTGCCATTATAGTATCATGCAAAATGGTTTTGCTGCCCTAAAAATCTTATAGATCCACCTAGTCATCCTTTCCTCTCCCCAAATCCCTGGAAGTCACTGATCTGATCTTTTCACTGTCTCCATAGTTCTATCTTTTTCAGAATGTCAGATAGTTGGGGTCATACAGTATGTAGCCTTTTCAGATTGGTTTCTTCCAATTAGCAATATGCATTTAAGTTTCCTCCATTCTTTTTGTAGCTACACAGCTCATTTCTTCTTATTGTTAAATAATATTCCATTGTCTGGATGTATCACAGTGTATTTTTGTTTGTTCATTTGCTTTAGTTGCTTCCAAGTTTTAGAAATTATGAATAAAACTGCCATAAACATTCATGTGCACACAGGCTTTTGTATAGACATAAGTTTTCAGTTGATTTAGGTAAATATCAAGGAACACAATTATTGCATTGTCTGATAAGAGAATGTTTAGTTTTGTAAAAAACTGCCAAACTGTTTTTCAAGGTGGCTGAGCCATTTTGTATTCACACCAGCAATGATTGAGAGTTCCCGTTGCCCCACATCCTTTCCAGCATTTAGTGCTGGATGTTAGCCACTCTAATTGGAATGTAGTGGTATGGCATTGTTGCTTGAATTTGCATTCCTTAATTACATGTTAAACATATTTCCTATGCTTATTTGCCAGCTGTATATCTTGAAAAAATGTTTATTAAGGATTTTTGGCCATTTTAAAATCAGTTGGTTCATTATCTTACTGTTGAGTTTTAAAAGTTCTTTGTATGTTTTATCAGATATGTCCTTTGCACATATTTTCTCCCAGTACATAGCTTGTCTTTCTACTGAGGGTGTCTTTTGCAGAGCAGCAGTTTTAAATTTTATTAAATTCCAGCTTGTCACTTTTTTCTTTCATACATCATGTTGTATCTAAAAAGTCATTGCCAACCCCAAGGTTATCTAGATATTCTTCTCTTATCTTGTACGAGTTTTGTAGTTTGGCATTTTACATTTAGGGCTATGATCCATTTTGATTTAATTTTTGTGAAAGGAATGAAGTTTGTGTCTAGGTTCGCTTTTTTAATGTGTGGACATCCAATTGCTTCAGCACCATCTGATAAGACTCCATTTGCTCGGTTCTATTGCTTTTACTTCTTTGTCAAAGGTGAGATGACTATATATGTATAAGTCTATTTCTGGATTCTCTACTGCCCTCATCTCTTTGTCTATTTTTTCACCAATAATACAGTTTGATTCCTGTAGCTCAAAGTTATTGTAGTTCAATTATGGTAAGACTTAAAGTTGGGTAGTGTCAGTCCTCTGACTTTGTTTTAGCCTTTCAATATTGTATTGGCTTCTCTGAGTCTTTTGCTTCTCCATATATACTATAGAATCGGTTTGTCAATTTTCACAGAAACAACTTTCTAAGATTTTGATTGGAATCTATACATCAAGTTGCACAGAACTGACAGCAATATTGACTCTTACTATCCGTGAACATAGTATACCTTTTTATTTAGTTAGTTCTTCAATTTCTTTAATCAGTTTTTTGAAGTTTTCTTCATACAGCTCTAGCATATATTTTGTTAGATGCACCTATTTTATTCTTTTGGTGCTAATGTATTGTTTTTAATTTTAAAATCCAGTTTTTACTTTCTGGCATATAGGAAAGCAATAGACTTTGGATATTAACCTAGTATCCTGAACCTTGATGTAATTGCTTATTGATTCCAGGAGTTGTTTTTTTTTTTGTCAATTCTTTGAGATTTTCTATAGACAATCATGTCACATGTGTACAAAGAGCTTTATTGCTTCCTTTGCAATCTGTATGCCTTTTACTTGCTTTTCTTGTTTTATTGCATTAGCTAGGACTTTCAGTATGATGTTGGAAAGGAGTAGTGAGAGGGAATATCCTTGCCTTCTTCTTAATCTTAGTGAAAAAGCATCTAGTTTTTCACCATTATGTATGGTATTAACTGCAGGTTGTTTGTAGATTTAAAAACTCAAAATACAAAAATTAACTGGGTGTGGTGGTGCATGCCTGTAATCCCAGTTACTAGGGAGGCTAAGGCAGGAGAATTGCTTAAACCCAGAAGGTGGAGGTTGCAGTGAGCCGAGATTGTGCCACTGCACTCCAGCCTGGGCAACAGAGTGAGACTCTGTCTCAAAAAAAAAAAAAAAAAAAAAAAGGTAATTAGGTTCGTTACATGAGGCTAGGAGTCTGGTTCATTGGCACATTCCAAATGAATAGGATCACCCAGGCTGGAGTGCAGCGGTGTGATCTTGGCACAATGCAACCCCTGCTTCCTGCGTTCAAGCAACTCTCTTGCATTAGCTTCTTGAGTGGCTGGTATTACAGGTACATGCCACCACGCCCAGCTTTTTATTTTGTATTTTAGTAGAGGGGGGATTTTGCCATGTTGGCCAGGCTGGTCTTGAACTTCTGCCCTCAAGCTATCCATCCACCTCAGCCTCCCAAAGTGCCACTGCGCCCAGCCAGATTCACACTTTTTTGCTTTGCTTAGTTTTCCGTAGATTCAAACTTTTTTTTTTTTTTTTTTTTGAGGCAGAGTCTTGCTCTGTTGCCCAGGCTGGAGTGCAGTGGCATGGTCATGGCTCAGTCCAGCATCCACCTCCCAGGCTCAAGCAGCCTCCCCAGTAGCTGGGACTACAGGTGTGCACCACCACACCAGGCTAATTATTGTATTTTTTTGTAGAGACAGGGTTTCACCACGATGCCCAGGCTGATCTTGAATTCCTGGGCTCAAGTAATCTGTTCCCCTTGGCCTCCCAAAGTGCTGGGACTGCAGGCATGAGCCACCACACCCAGCTTCAAATTTTTTTTTTCCTTTGAGATGGAGTTTCACTCTTGTCACCCACATTGGAGTGCAATGGTGTGATCTTGGCTCACTGCAACCTCTGCCTCCCAGGTTTAAGCTCTTCTCCTGTCTCAGCCTCTGGAGTAGCTGGAACTATAGGCTTCTGCCACCACACCTGGCTAATTTTTTGTATTTTTATTAGAGATGGGGTTTCAACATGTTGGCCAGGCTGGTCTCTAACTCCTGACCTCAAGTGATCCACCTCCCTTGATGTCCCAAAGTGCTAGGATTGCAGGTGTGAGTCACTGCTCCCAGCTGCAAACATTTTAAGAAAAAAAATTACATTAATTTTTCTTTTATTTTTTTTTTGAGATGGAGTCTTGCTCTGTTACTCAGGCTGGAGTGTAATGGTGCAATCTCAGCTCACTGCAACCTCTGCCTCCCAGGTTCAAGAGATTCTCTTGCCTCAGCCTCCTTAGACTAGCTGGGATTACAGGCACCCATCATCACACCCTGCTAATTTTTGTATTTTTAGTAGAGGCAGGATTTCACCGTGTTGGCCAGGTTGGTCTTGAACTCCTGACCTCAGGTGATCCGCCTGACTTGGCCTCCCAAATTGCTGGGATTATAGGCATGAGCCACTGTGCCTGGCCGACATTAATTTTTCTAATCTCCCCCACTCATTGATCTTTCATTCAAAATTTAACAAGTCTTTATTATGCACTTGCCATGCAAAGCATTTGTAAGAAGTTTATGTAGAAGAAAACATAAGTGTAAATTTTCAATACCTTGGATAGGATATGACTCTTAGTTATGACACTAAAATCATGAGCAACCAAAGAAAAAAACAGATGAGTTTGACTTTATCAAAATATAAACCTTTTTAAAATTTTAAAATTATTTTTATTTTATT
>NW_012108363.1:6733905-6771541 GCF_000951045.1 Mandrillus leucophaeus
CAGGCTGGACTTGAACTCCTGGGCTCAAGAGATCCTCCTGCCTTGACCTCCCAAAGTGCTAGGATTACAGGCACGAGCCACCATGCCCAGCCTATTTTTAAATTATTTTTTAATCAGCTAAATTTAAGATTCATCAAGATGTAAACCTTTTGTGCATCAAAGGACGCCATCATGAAAGTG
Organism: Mandrillus leucophaeus; assembly: GCF_000951045.1. Classification (NCBI taxonomy): domain Eukaryota; kingdom Metazoa; phylum Chordata; class Mammalia; order Primates; family Cercopithecidae; genus Mandrillus; species Mandrillus leucophaeus. Next base: position 6,734,086 of record NW_012108363.1, read on the forward strand.
AAAAGACAACACAAAGAATGGAACAAAATATTTACAAATCACATATCTGATAGGAGTTTATTTTATTTTTTATATTTTATTTTCTATTCTTTAAATTCTAGGGTACATGTGCACGACGTGCAGGTTTGTTACATAGGTATACATGTGCCATGTTGGTTTGCTGCACCCATTAACTCGTCATCTACATTAGGTGTTTCTCCTAATGCTATATCTCCCCCAACCCCCCATCCCCTGACAGGCCCCAGTGTATGATGTTCCCCACTTTGTGTCCATGTGTTCTCATTGTTCAACTCCCACCTTTGAGTGAGAACATCTGGTGTTTGGTTTTCTGTCCTTGTGACAGTTTGCTGAGAAGGATAGCTTCCAGCTTCATCCATGTCCTGTCTCTTATACACATCTAGATGTGTATAAGTAGTATTTCATGGTGTATATGTGCCACATTTTCTTAATCCAGTCTATCATTGATGGACATTTGGGTTGGTTCCAAGTCTTTGCTATTGTGAATAGTGCCTCAGTAAACATATGTGTGCATGTGTCTTTATAATAGCATTATTTAGAATCCTTTGGGTATATACCTAGTAATGGGATGGCTGGGTCAAATGGTAATTATAGTTCTAGATCCTTGAAGAATTGCCACAGTGTTTTCCACAATGGTTGAACTAATTTACACCCCCACCAACAGTGTAAAAGTGTTCCCATTTCTTCACATCCTCTCCAGCATCTGTTGTTTCCTGACTTTTTAATGGTCGCCATTCTAACTGGCATGAGATGGGATCTCATTGTGGTTTTGATTTGCATTTCTCTGATGACCAGTGACGATGAGCATTTTTTCATATGTCTGTTGGCTGCATAAATGTCTTCTTTTGAGAAGTGTCTGTTCGTATCCTTCACCCACTTTTTGATGGAGTTGTTTTTTTCTTGTAAATTTGTTTAAGTTCTTTGTAGATTCTGGATATTAGCCCTTTGTCAGATGGGTAGACTGCAAAGATTTTCTCCCATTCTGTAGGTTGCCTGTTCACTCTGATGATAGTTTCTTTTGCTGTGCAGAAGCTCTTTAGTTTAGTTAGATCCCATTTGTCTATTTTGGCTTTTGTTGCCATTGCTTTTGATGTTTCAGTCATGAAGTCTTTGCCCATGCCTATGTCCTGAATGGTACTGCCTAGATTTTCTTCTAGGGTTTCTATGGTGTTAGGTCTTATATTTAAGTCTTTTTTTTTTTTTAATGAAGTCTTGCTCTGTCACCAGGCTGAAGTGCAGTGGCATGAGCTTGGCTCACTGCAACCTCCGTCTCCTGGGTTCAAGTAATTCTCCTGCCTCAGCCTCCTGAGTAGCTGGGACAACAGGTGTGCACCACTACGCCCAACTAATTTTTGTATTTTTAGTAGAGATGGGATTTCACCATGTTGGTTGGCCAGAATGGTCTCGATCTCTTGACCTAGTGATCTGCCTGCCTCAGCCTCCCAAAGTGCTGAGATTACAGGCATGATCCACTGCATCTGGCCCCATCTAAGTCTTTAATCCATCTTGAATTAATTTTTTTTTGTATGGTGTAAGGAAGGGATCCAGTTTCAGCTTTCTACATATGGCTAGCCAGTTTTCCCAGCACCATTTATTAAATAGGGAATCCTTTCCCCATTGCTTGTTTTTGTCAGATTTGTCAAAGATCAGATGGTTGCAGATGTGTGGTGTTATTTCTGAGATCTCTGTTCTGTTCCATTGGTCTATATATCTGTTTTGGTACCAGTACCATGCTGTTTTGGTTACTGTAGCCTTGTAGTATACTTTGAAGTCAGGTAGCATGATGCTTCCAGCTTTGTTCTTTTTGCTTACTATTATCTTGGCAATGCGGGCTCTTTCTTGGTTCCATATGAACTTTAAAGTAGTTTTTACCAATTCTGTGAAGAAAGTCATTGGTAGCTTGATAGGGATCGCATTGAATCTATAAATTACCTTGGGCAGTATGGCCATTTTCATGATATTGATTCTTCCTATCCATGAGCATGGAATGTTGTTCCATTTGTTTGTGTCCTCTTTTATTTTGTTGAGCAGTGGTTTGTAGTTCAACTTGAAGAGGTTCTTCACATCCCTTGTACGCTGGATTCCTGGGTATTTTATTCCCTTTGTAGCAATTGTGAATGGGAGTTCACTCATGATTTGGCTCTCTGTTTGTCTATTATTGGTGTATAGGAATACCTGTGGTTTTGCACATTGATTTTGTATCCTGAGACTTTGATGAAGTTGCTTATCAGAATAAGGAGATTTTGGGCGGAGATGATGGGGTTTTTTAAATATACAATCATGTCATCTGCAAACAGAGACAATTTGACTTCCTCTTTTCCTACTTGAATACCCTTTATTTCTTTCTCTTGCCTGATTTCCCTAGCCAGAACTTGCAACACTATGTTGAATAGGAGTGGTGAGAAAGGGCATCTGGTAGGAGTTTATTATCCCAAATATATAAAGAACTCTTACCAGGCACAGTGGCTCATGCTTGTAATCCTAGTACTTTGGGAAGCTGAGGTGGGAGGATTGCTTGAGCCTAGGGGTTTGAGGCCAGCTTGGACAACATAGGGAGATCTTGTCTCCACAAAAAACAATTTTTAAAAATTAATTAATTAATAATATAAATGACTCTTTTAACAACAAAAGACAAATAATTAGTTAAAAAATGGACAAAAACTTGAATAGGCATATCTCCAAAAAGATAAACAAATGACCAGGCCAGGCACGGTGGCTCATGCCTGTAATCCCAGCACTCTAGGAGGCTGAGGCAAGTGGATCGCTTGAGGCCAGGAGTTTGAGACCAGACTGGGCAACATGGTGAAACCTCGTCTCTACTAAAAATACAAAAATTAGCCAGATGTGGTTGTGGGTGCCTGTAATCCCAGCTACTCAGGAGGCTGAGGCAGGAGAATCACTTGAACCCGGGAGGCAGAGGTTATAGTGAGCCGAGCTCATGCCACTGCTCTCCAGCCTGGGTGAGCAAGACTCTGCCTCAAAAACAAATCAAAACAAAACCATATTAATGACCAATAATTACATGAAAAACTGCTTAACATTATTAGTTCTTAGGAAACTATAAACTAAAGCCACAATGAGATACTACTTTACATCTGCTAAGGTAGCTGTAATTAAGGAAAATCAAAACCCACCAAACAAAAACCAGAAGATAACATTCTTGTACATTTCAGTTGTGAATGTACAATGATGCAGGTACTTTGGAAAGCAGCCTAGTCTGGTCATTCCTCAAAAAGTTCAATATAGAGTAACCATGTGATCCAGAAATTCCACTTTTAGGTATATATCAAAGAGAATTAAAAACATATGTTCCTACAAAAATTTGAACATAAATGTTTATACCAGCATTACTTATAGAAGGAAAAAACAGAAATAAATGTCCCAAAATGATAAGTGGATAAATAAAACTTGGTATATCCGTCTAATGAATATTACTCAGCCATAAAATGAAATGAAATACTTATTTATGCCACAACATAGGTGAACCTCAAAAACATTGTGCTAAGTGAACAAAGCCAGACACAGAAGACAATGTAGTATATTTTATGTTCTATAAAATATCCAGACTAGGAAAATACAGAAACAGAATGAAGATTACTGGCTTGAGGGGGCTGAAAAGAGGAAAGAATAGAGAGTGGCTGTTAATGAAATATGGAGGGATATGCAGTTTCATTTTGGGATGATAAAAATGTTCTTATGTTAGATAGTGGTGATGATTGTACAACTTTATGGATACACTAAGAACTAATTTAAATTGGTGCATTTTATGGTTTTTACATTACACCTCAACAAAATTAAGAGTAGGAAAAGAACTTGCATTGATTGATAGATGGATATGTGTGACTTAGGCATGTGACATGCCTGTTTCTCTGCGCCTTCTGCCGCCATGAGTAAAAGCTTCCTGAGGCCTCATCAGAAGATAAGCAGATGCTCATGCTATGCTTGTACAGCCTGCAGAACCATAAGCCAAAATAAACCTTTTTCTTTATAAACTATCCAGTCTCAGGTATTCTTTTATATTAATACAAAATAGACTAGCACAGAAAATTGGTACCAAGGAGTGGGGTGTTGCTATAAAGACATTTGAAAATGTAGAAGCAGCTTTGAGACTGTGTACTGGGCTGAGATTAGAAGAATTTGGAGGGTTCAAAAGAAGACAGGAAGACCAGGGAATGTTTGGAACTTCTTAGATACTTGTTAGGTGGTTGTGACCAAAATGCTCATAGAAATATGGACAGTGAAGGCCATGCTGATGTAGTCTTAAGTGGAAATGAGGAACTTATGAGAAACTGGGCAAGGGTCACCCTTGTTACACATTAGCAAATAGTTTGGCTGCATTGTGTCTGTGCCCTAGGGATTTGTAGAAGGTTAAAATGAGGAGTGATGACAGGGTATCTGGTGGAAGAAATTTCTTAGCAGCAAAGCATTCAAGAGGTGGTATGGCTGCTCCTAACAGCCTATGATCAGATGTGGGAGCAAACGAGTAACTCAGAGTGGGAATTTATAGTTGAAAGCAGAGTGTAAGAGTTCAGAAAATGCATAGCTTGGCCATGTGGTATAGAAGGAAAGAGCTTTTTTTTTTTTTTTTTTTTTTTTTTTTGAGACAGAGTTTTGCTCTTATTGCCCAGGCCAGAGTGCAGTGGCACAATCTCGGCTCACTACAACCTCCGCCTTCCGGTTTCAAGCAATTCTCCTGCCTCAGCCTCCCAAGTAGCTGGGATTACAGGCACCTACCACCTGTAATCCCAGCGTGGTTCAGCTAACTTTTTTGTATTTTTAGTAGAAATGGGGTTTCACCATGTTGGTCAGGCTGGTCTTGAACTGATGTGATCCCCCCACCTTGGCCTCCCAAAGTGCTGGGATTATAGGCATGAGCCACCACGCCTGGCCCCGGAAAGAGCTTTTTTAGGAGAGGAATTCAAACAGGCTACAAAGCGATTGCTTGCTAGAGAGACTAGAATGACTAAAAAAGAGTTCAAAGGGCTGCAAGTTCAGCTCTGGTTGCCACTTCAGAGAATGCAATCTGGAAGCCACAAGCCATAAGCTTTGACGACTCCCATGTGGTGTTAAGCCCGTAGGTGCACAGAATGCAAGAGTGAAGAAGGCTTGGCAGCTTCTACCTGGGTTTCAGAGGATGAATGGAAAAGTCTGGGTGCCCAGGCAGAAGCCTGCTGCAGGGGTGGAACCCTTCCCCGCAAAGAGCCTCTACTATCACAATGCTGAGGGGAAATGTCGGGTTGGAGCCCCACACAGAGTCCCCAGCTGGGCACTGCCTAGTGGAGTTGTTGGAATGAGACTGCCACCGTCCAGATTCCAGCATGGTGGCACCACCAGCAGCCAGCAACCCTAGCATGGAAAAGCCACAGACATCAGACTCCAACTCATGAGAGCAGCCACTTGAGCGATATCTAGCAAAACTATAGGGGTGAAGCTGCCCAAACCTTGGAAGCCTACCTTTCCCACCAGTGTGTCCAGGATGTGAAACGTGGAGCCAAGGGAGATTACTTTGGATATCTAAGGTTTAAGGTCTGTCCTGCTGGGTTTCAGACTTGCATGGGACCTGTTGCCCCTTTCTTTTGGCCAATTTCTCTCTTTTGGAATGGGAATATTTACCCAATGCCTGTTTCACCATTGTATTTTGGAAATCAATAACTTGTTTTTGATCTTACAGGCTTATAGGTGGAAGGAACTTGCCTTGAGTTTTAGATGAGGCTTTGGACTTTGGACTTGGGGCTTTTGAGTTAATGCTGCATTGAATTAAGACTTTGGGGGATTATTGGGAAGGCATTATTATATTTTGCCATGTGAGAAGGACATGATATTTGGGGGGCCAGGGCAGAATGATATCATTTTGACTTTTGTCCCTTCCAAATCTCATGTTGAAATGTGATCCCCAGTGTTGGAAGTGGGTCCTTGTGGGAGGTATTTGGATCCTGGGGGCAGACCACTCATGAATGGCATGGTGCCCTCCCTGTGGTAATGAGGAAATTCTTGCTCTAATAGTAAATGCAAGAGCTGATTGTTTAAAAGAGCCTGGCAGCTCTTTTGCTCCTTCTTTCTCCATGTGACATGCCTGCTCTCCTTGTGGCTTCTGCCATGAGTAAAAGCTTCCTGAGGCCTTACCAAAAGCTGAACAGATGCTGGTACTATGTTTGTACAGCTTGCAGAATGGCGAACCAAAATAAACATTTTTGTTCATAAATTACCCAGCCTCAAGTATGTCTTTATAGCAACGCAAAACAAACTAACACATCTTCTACATTTGTTTTTAGCAGCGGTGGCTGGATCCTCTTTTTCTATGTCCTTTCGTGTTTATGTCCCTCAGGACTCATCCTGCTGTGTACTTCTTTCTAGGCATCTTCTCCCTACTCACTGGAGAGTCCTAAATCTCTATTGCAGTCAGGTGTCTCTCCTGAGCTACAGAACCAGTTGTAAACTGCTAGCTTCACATTTCCACCTGGGTATTTCACAGTCAGCTGCAGCCTTCTGTGTCCAGATGAGCACTTAACCTTTTTTAGCCCCTCCTTCTTCCACAAACAGCACTGAGTCCGAAAACAAGATGTAGCCTGGATTTTTCCAACTTGCTTCATTCTTTCCCAAAGTTCTTCTTTCATCCACTACAAACAGTAAGTACAGCCTATTGATTATATCCCATGACTGCCTTTAATCCATAACTAGCCTTCCATTCCCCACAGCTGTGCTTTCAGTTCTAATTCTGTTAACTTGTACTAGATTACTGCATTAGCCTCCCCTGTCTACTCTCCCTCTCCCTTCACTTCCCTTCAGCTAATTCTCCATGCAACCCCTGCAGAGATGAGATTACAGTATGTATGTGTTATATTTCTCTCCTACTGAGGACTCTGTCTTTTACCTCATGACCTAGAGAATTGATGCATCTTAATGTGGCCCCTGGTACTACACCTTTTCTTGGGTCACTTTCCACTCTTGGTTCTTCCTGTTTCTTTGACTTTATCCTCCAGACAAGCCAAAAGGTTCATTATCCTATAAATACACAATGCTGTTTCTCATTTTGTTCTATTGCAATGCTAGTTCCATGGCTTAGCGTAACTTCGTTTAACTCATAAACTCCCATTCACCTCTCAATACCCTGGTCAGGCTTCGTCTTTTCCTGACAGACCCCTCTATATCATCCTCTTTGCCATTCTATACATTGCATGTGTTTTTTATTTTTATTTTTATAGAAACTGGGTCTTGCCATGTTGCCCAGGCTGGTCTTGAAGTCCCAGGCTCAGGTGATCCTCCTGCCTTAGCCTCCCACAGTGCTGGGATTATGGGTGTGAGCCACTGTACCCAGCCCCATTGCATGTATTTTTATTCTTGCATTTATTACACTGCAATTTCCTTAAAGGTCTTTCTCTCCTTTTGGCCTATGATCTCCTTGGGGGCAGTTGTGATGTCTTATTCATCCCTGTATTTCTTGGGCCTGCTCTGATGCCTGAATGGCACATAGCTGGCACTCAGTAAATATTGTTGAATATATTAATATTTGCCAGTCACCTTTTAGTCTTTAGTAGCAAGCTCCTGTGGCAGATTAAAGACAGCCCTGCATTCTTTTGTACTTGTGGTGGGCAGACTTTCAGAGGGTCCTTAATGATTCACACTTCCGATATTCACATCCTTGTGAAATCCCCTACACATGAGTGTGGACCAACCTAGTGATTTGCATCTAACCAACAGAATGAAGCAAATGAGATTGCAACTTTTGTGTTGCTACCAGTTTCTATAATGGCTCTCTTCCTTTCTGGCTTTAATGAAGTAAGATATCATCATACGGAGAGACCCCCATGGCGAGGAACTCAGGGAAGCTTTTGTGTGATGGCTAGCAATAAGATGAGGCCCTCAGTCCAATAGCTCACAAGGAACTAAAATCTGCCAACAGCTATGCAAATGAGCAGTGTGTCCTTTCCCAGTTGAGCCTCCAGATAAGACCCCAGCCCTGGCAGATACCTTGGTTGCTTGCTCGTAAGAGACCCTAAAGTAGAGGACCCAGTCAAGCCCTGCCCAGGTTCTTGACACATAGAAACTATGAGTTAATAAATATATGTGATTTAAAGTCAATATAGTTGCTTTTTTTTTTGTTCATTTGTTTTTACCAGTAGTAGATAACTAACACAGTGTCCAGTCATTGACAGGTGAAATATAATTCCTCTCACCTTGAATCTGGATTAGCCTCAGTGATCTTCAACCTATAGAATGTGGCAGAGGTGATGTTATGGGAACTTCTGAAGTTAGATCATAAGAAGCCTTGCAACTTTCAGGCCAGGCTCAGTGACTCACACCTATAATTCCAGCACTTTGGGAGGCTGAGGTGGGCAGATCACCTGAGGTGAGGAGTTCAAGACCAGCCTGGCCAATATGGTGAAACCCTGTCTCTGCTAAAAATACAAAAATTAGCCAGGCATGGTGGCACACACCTGTAATCCCAGCTACTTGGGAGGCTAAGGTAGGAGAATCGCCTGAACCGGGGAGGTGGAGGTTGCAGTGAGCCGAGATCGTGCCACTGCACTCCAGCCTGGGCAACAAGAGTGAAACTCTGTCTATAAAAAAAGGTTTGCAGCTTTCACTTGGACCACTTGTAACACTTGTTCTTAAGATGCTCCCTGTTTGATGCTCTTATTCAGAACCCAACTGTCATAATGAAAGCAGCCCAAGGCAGATGAAGAGTCTGGCTAGATACTGTAGTTGACAGCCCAGCTGAGTTTTCTGCCAAAAGCCAGCATCAACTGCAAGCCATGGGAGGGAGCCATCTTGGATATCCAGCCCAGTCAAGACTTCAGATGATTGCAGTCCCAGTCATCATCTGATAGCAACTGCATAAGTGACCCCAAATGACAATGCTCCAGAAACATGAGAAATAATAATATAATGTGGTTTTAAGCCATTAAGCTTTGATGTGTTTTGCATGTAGCCATAGGTAACTGAAATGACCCCTTAGAGTGAAAAGAGCCCTTCTGCCATTTAAAAAATGTATTTTATAAATGTTTTTTTTGTAGAGACAGGATCTTGCATGTTGCCCAGGCTGGTCTCAAACTCCTGGCCTCCCAAAGTGTTGGGATTACAGGTGTGAGCTGCCATTCCCCGCCTCACTGATGCCGTTTTTGATAATAGCCAACAAGAGGAGGGCTTGATGGACTATAAGGCCATTACTCTTCCATTTCTGACAAAGCAATAAGCTTAAAATGTGAATTATATTACGTAATCTATCTAGACATAGTCCTTAGAATAAACTCCCAGTTCTTCCATTGGCCTGTGTCATATGGATTTTTTCTGGTAGTTATTCAAGTATGGCCCACATCACCTTTCCCTCACCCACTGTTTTCTGGTCATACCGGCTTTCTTTATATGTCTAGGAAATTCCAAGTTATTTCTCAGCTTAGTGCCTTTGCACATTCTGTTTCCTCTATCTGCAAGGCTATGCCTTTGGCTCACTTCATGGCATCTCTCTCTCTCTCTACCTATAAAGGAAGAGATTTATTATATGGTATTAGCTATACAATTATGGAGGCTGAGAAGTCCCTTGGTATGCTGTCTACAAGCTGAAGACGTAGAAAAACTGGTAGTGTAGTTCAAAGGCCTGAAAGAGAGAGGGCTGATGTTGTACATGACAGTCTGGGTCTAAAGGCCTGCAAACCAGATTCACTGAGGACAGAGAAGATCGATGTTCCAGTTCAGGTGGTCAGGCAGAGTTAATTTCCTCCACCTTTTTGTTCTATTCAGATCCTCACAGACCGGAGGGTGCCCACTCATACTGGGGAGGGCCATCAGCTTTACTCAGTCCACCAATTCAAATGCTAATCTTGTCCAGAAACATTCTCACAGACAGACCTAGAAATAATGTTTAGCTATGTAGGCATCCTGTGACCAAGTCAAGTTGATACATAAAATTAATCATCACAGTCATTTTCTCAGAAAGACCTTTTTTGATCAATATTTCTGCCAACCTTTTTTTTTGTCTACAGCTTTGTTTCTTTTATTCATAATATCTGTTACAACATTTAATTGATTACTTGTTTTCTCTTTCTCCACCTCTAGATGCTAAGCTCCATGAAGACAGTAGGTCATGATAGTTCTAAAGGGTGGAACATCTCAGGTATGTGAGAGGGGAAGGAAAATAACTCAAGGAAATAAGTAGCCTTAGAGACCCAGGAAGGTAACCAGTAGTGCCTCACTGCAAAAATGTGAGCTTAAGCCAGAGAAGTCTCAGGCTTCTTAGGAACCCACAGGTCAGCCGTTTCTGATTTTATACCATTGCCCATTTAATAATGTCAGCCTTAACTTGTAACTGGGTAGAGGGAAAAGTGGGACTCAAATTGCATTTTTTTTTCTATTCATGGAAGAGACTATACAAAACCAGTGAAGTTTTAGCTTTCAAAGAATATATTTTATAAAACTTACAAAGGAAATACATGTTTATTGTACAAAATTTCAAAAGTACACAAAGTATTGAATGGGAGGTGACATAATTATATCAATGTATAAGTATGGTTCTGAGGAGATTACACGGCAACCTTACTAGTAAAATATTCCTACCATCCAGATTCCATAAATGAAGAAATTAAGGCATTCAGAAATGTACTTGTGTTTAAATAACTTGAAAGTGGTGGAAAAAGGCTGTGGATACATTCATTTTGATTCTAGAGCCGTGCTGTTCACTAAGTCAGCCACTAGCCATTTATGGCTATTTTAAAATTAAAATTAATTAAAATGGAATTAAATTAAAAATTCAGTCCTCAGTTGCATTAGCCACTTTTCAAGTGCTCAGTAACCACAATTGGCTAGGAGCTACCCTGTTGAACAGCACAGTGTTGAACATTTCCATCATCACAAAATGTTTTTTTTTTTTTGTAAACAAGTATTCTTAATTTTTATTTTGCTTGATTATTCTTTCACACCATCTTCCACAATGATTTAACTAATTTACATTCCCACCAACAGTGTGAGAGTATTCATGTTTCTCTACAACCTCACTAGCATCTGTTGTTTCTTGACTTTTTCATAATGGCCATTCTGATTGGTGTGAGATGGTATCTCATTGTGTCTTTGATGTGCATTTCTCTAATGGTCAGTGATGTTGAGCTTTCTTTTCATATGTTTGTTGCCTGCATGAATGTCTTCTTTTGAGACATGTCTGTTCATGTCCTTTGCCCACTTTTTAATGGTTTTTTTTTTCTTGTAAATTTGTTTGAGTTCCTTGTACTATCTAATTCTGGATATTAGACCTTTGTCAGGTGGATAAATTGCAAAGATTTTTGGACAGGTGCAGTGGCTCAAGCCTGTAATCCCAGCACTTTTGGAGGCTGAGGTGGGTGGATCACCTGAGGTCAGGAGTTTGAGACTAGCCTGGCCAACATGGTGAAACTCTGCCTCTACAAAAATACTGGACACGATGGCAGGTGCCTGTTATCCCAGCTACTCAGGAGGCTGAGACAGGAGAATAGCTTGAAGCTGAGAGGCAGAGGTTGCAGTGAGCTGAGATTGTGCCATTGCTATCCAGCCTGGGTGACAGAGTGAGACTCTGTCTCAAAAATAAAGGCAAAAATTTTCTCCCACTCTGTAGGTTGCCTGTTCAGTTGATAGTTTCTTTTGCTGTGCAGAAGCTCTTTAGTTTAATTAGATCCATTTGTCAATTTTTGCTTTTGTTGCAATTGCTTTTGGCAATTTTATCATGAAATCTTTGCCTGTGTCTATGTCCTGAATAGTGTTGCCTAGATTTTCTTCTAGGGTTTTATAGTTTTGGGTTTTACACTTAAGTTTTTAATCCATCTTGAGTTAATTTTTGTATAAGGTGTGAGGAAGGGATCCAGTTTCAATTTTCTGCAATTGGATAGCCAGTTTTCCCAGCACCATTTATTAGATAGGGAATTCTTTCTCTAATGCTTGTTTTTGTCAGGTTTGTTGAAGATTATGTGTGATCTTATTTCTGAGTTCTCTATTCTGTTCCATTGGTCTATGTGTCTGTTTTTATACCAGTACCATGCTGTTTTGGTTATTGTAGCTTTACAGTATAGTTTGAAATTCAGTTGGATGATGACTCTAGCTTTGTTCTTTTTGGTTAGGATTGTCTTGGCTATACAGACTCCTTTATGGTTCCATATGAATTTTAAAATAGTTTTTTCTAATTCTGCATCACAAAATATTTTATTGCATAGTGCTGCTATAGAGACTACTTCTAATCACATCTGGAAAATGTGTTTTCCTCAGTCTCCTTTCTTATTCCATAACAAAGAGATTACTGCAATTCATGGTTGCCCATATATCCCTTCCACAACTTTTCCTAAGCAAATACAAATATAAAGACCCATATACATTTTGTTTTGTGTTGTGCTTTTAAAAATAAGATCAACCTTACTTCTGCAAAAATGGCCATAATTAAATAATAAATAAAAACAGATGTTGGCATGGAGGTGGTGAAAAGAGAACACTTCTACACTGCTGGTGGGAATGTAAACTAGTACAACCACTATGGAAAACAGTGTGGAGATTCCTTAAAGAACTAAAAGTAGAACTACCATTTAATCCAACAGCCCCACTACTGGGTATCTACCCAGAGGAAAATAAGTCATTATATGAAAAAGACACTTGCACAGCATGTTTATAGCAGCACTATTCACAATTGCAAATATATGGAACCAATCTTAAAATGCTCATCAACCAACAAGTTAGATAAAGAAAATGTGTTTTATTTATATACCATGGAATACTACTCTGCCATAAAAATTAACAAAATAATGGCATTCACAGCAACCATTATTCTAAGTCAAGTAACTCAGGAATGGAAAACCAAATACCATATGTTCTCACTTATAAGTGGGAGCTAAGCTATGAAGATGCAAAGGCATAAGAATGATAAAATGAACTCTGGGGACTTGTGGGGAGGAGTAGGAGGAGGGTGAGGAATAAAAGACTACACATTAGGTACAGTGTACACTGTTCAGGTGATGAGGGCACCAAAATCTCAGGAATCAGCACAAAAGAACCTTTCCATGTAACCAAACACCACCTGTTCCCCCAAAACTATTGAAATAAAATTTTAAAAGAAGATCAAATTATGCATATTGTTCTGTAACTTGTTTTTTTTACTTAACAATTGATTTTTGATCTACTTGTGCATTAGATTTTTAAGAAACTACCAAACAATTTTTCAGAATTGTGGCACTGCTCATATTCCCATTAGCAAGAATGGGTGATTTTGTGTTTCTGGACACGTGTCAGCATTTGATATTGTTACTATTTTTAAATTTAGCCAATCTGATGGATGTGTCATGTTACCTAATTGCAGTTTTAACTTGCAATTTTTTGTATTATTTTATTTTATTTTTGTAGATACAGGTTCTCACTATATTGTCCAAGCTGAAGTGCAGTGATGCAATCTTGCCTCACTGCAACCTCCACCTCCTGGGCTCAAGCCATCCTCCTGTCTCAGCCTCCCAAGTAGCTGGGACTATAGGTGCATGTCACCACACCTGGCTGATTTTTTGTATTTTTTTTTTTTTTTTTTTTTTGTAGAGATGGGGTTTTGCCATGTTGCCCAGGCTAGTCTCGAACTCCTGGACTCAAGCAATCTTCTCACCTCTGCCTCCGAAGGTGTTGGAGTTACAGGTGTGAGCCATCACTCCCAGCATTAACATGCATTTTTCTAATGGCTAACAATGGTATCTTTCCATGTCCTCTTTTGCCACCTGTACATCCCCTTCAGTGAAATTTCCATTTATATCTTTTCTAACTAGATTTTTTTAACTGTTGAGTTTTGAGCTCTTTATGTTTTCTATACATGTTCTTTATGTATTTTATAGATTCAGTTCTTTGCTGGATATGTGGTTTGCAAATATTTTCTCCCAGTCTGTAGCTTATCTTTCTTCCTTTTTTTTTTTTTTTTTTTTTCTCAGACGAAGACTCACCATGTAACCCAGGCTGCAGTGCGGTGGCAGGATCTCAGCTCACTGCAGCCTCCGCCTCCTGGGTTCAAGCGATTCTCATGCCTCCCTTCTGCATAGCTGGGATTACAGGCGTGTGCCACCACGCCTGGCTGATTTTTTATATTTTTAGTAGAGATGGGGTTTCACCATGTTGGCCAGACTGGCATTGAACTCTTGACCTCAGGTGATCTACCCTCCTTGGCTTCCCAAAGTACTGGGATTACAGGCATGAACCGCCATACCCGGCCTATCTTTCTTCCTTTTAACAGAGTCTCTTGCAGAGAAAAAGTTTTAACTTTGATGTACCACAATTTTTCCTTTTACAGATCATGTTTTCAGTGTCTAGTCTGAACACTTCTTGCTGAGTTCTAGATCCAGAAAATTTTTCTAATAAGTTTTTTCCTAAATGTTTCATAGTTTTATATTATATATAAACTTAAGTCCATGATACATTTGAGGTTTAATTTTTATATGAGGTCTGAGGTTAGGTTGAGGTTTATTTTTTGTTTGTGAGTATATATTCAATCGCTCCATCATCAATGGTTGAAAAGGCTATTTTCATTCAATTATGCTTGCAACTTTGTACAAATTTATAGCAAATACCCTGACTTGGTCACTGCATGTAACAAAATATCACATGTACCCCATAAATACATACAAATATGTTGTATCAGTAAATACAATTTATTGGATGTACTTGTGGGTCTATTTCTGGGTTCTCTTTCCAGTTCCATTGATTGAAGACTCTATCACTCAGCCAATACTACCCAATCTTGATGACCATAGCTATGTAAATATTGAAATTGGGTAGAAAGATTACTCCTAAATTGTTCTGCTTTTTTATTTTTACAATTATTTCAGTTATTCTAGTTCCTTTGTTTTTTAATACACATTTTAGAATAATTTTGTGTATATTAATAAAATCTTGCTGAGGTTTTGATAGGAATTGCATTAAACATATATATCAATTTGTGGATAATTGATATATTTACTATATTAAATCTTGCAATCCATGAACACAGTATGTGTCATTTATCCTCTTCCTCTTCCTCCTCCTCCTCTTCCTCTTCCTCTTCCTGTTCTTCTTCTTCTTCCTTTTTTTAGGACCAGAGTCCTGCTATGTTGCCCAGGCTGGTCTTAAACTCCTGGCCTCAAGCGATCCTCCCACTCTGGCCTCCCAAAGTGCTGGGATTGCATGCGTGAGTCACCACGCTTAGCCTAGATCTTCTTTAAAGTTACTTTCCTAAGTATTTTGTAGTTTTCAGCATACAAGTCCCATACATTTTTGTTAGACTTACACTTAAGTATTTCTGGGATTTTTTTGAACAATTTAAAATGGTGTTGTATTTTTAATTTCAGTGTCTATATATTCATTGCATTTATATAGAAATACAATTATTTTTTGCATATTTATCTTATATCTTGCATATTTACTGAACTCACTTAATCTAGGAGGGGTTTTTTTTTTAAGATTTCTTAAGATTTTCTATGTAGACAATCATGTTATATAGAAACAAGGACAGTTTTATTTTTTCCTTTCTGATTTGTATGTCTTTCATTTCCTTTTCTTGTCTTATTGACCTGAATAGAACTTGCAACCCTCATGCTCATGAATAAGGATGGTGAGAGGAGAAAGACATCCTGGTCTCCTTACCAATTTTAAGGGGAAAATATTCAGTTTTCACCTTTAGTATGATGCTAGCTGTAGGTTCTTATGTATGTGCTCTTTATGTTCTTGGGGGAAGTTCTCCTCTATTTTTATGTTTATGAGAATCTTACTCATAAATGAGTTCTAAATATTATCAAATATTTTCTGTGTTAATGATATGATCTTTTGATTTTTCTTCCTCAGTCTGTTACTATAGCAGATTACACTGACCGATTTTTGAATGTTGAATCATATTTACATGCCGGGAATAAACACCACTGGGTCATGTTGTATAATTTGTTTTATATAATGCCAAATTCTATGTCCTAACATTTTGTTAAGGATTTTAGTATTTATATTCATGTGGGATATTGGTGATATTCTCTTCCACACCGTCTTTGTTTGGTTTTGGTATCAAGGTGATACCAGCTTCAAACCAAAACCAGACAAGGACACAACAAAAAAACCCTACCTGCCAGCATCTTTGATGAACATAGATGGAAAAATCCTCGATAAAATACTAGCAAACGGAAGCCAACAACACATCAAATAGATAATATGCCATGATCAAGTGAGATTTATCCCAGGGATGTAAAGATGGTTCAACATATGCAAACGAATAAATGTGCTACATCACATCAACAGAATGAAGGACAAAAACCATATGATCATTTCAATATACAAAGAAAAAACATTCGATAAAATTCAAATCCTTACATGATAAAAACTCTCAAACTACGAACATAGAAGAAATATTCCTCAACATAAAGGCCATATAAGGCAAACCCATCATACTAACTAACATCATACTGAATGGGGAAAAGCTGAAAGCCTTTTCTCTAAAAACTGGAACTAGATAAGGCTGTCTTTTTTTTTTTTTTTTTTTGTAGATAGTCTTGCTGTGTTGCCCAGGTGAGGATGCCCACTTTTACCACTCTTGTTGAACATAGTACTAGAAGTCCTAGCCAGAGCAATCAAGCAAGAGAAAGAAATAAAAGGCATCCAGATTAGAAAAGAAAAAGTCTTCTTTTTTTTTCAGATGATGTGATCTTATATAGAGAGAAATCTAAAGCCTCAACCAAGAAATTCCTAGAACTGATCAATGAATCAACGAATCAGTAAAGTTGCAAGATACAAAATCAACATATAAAAATTAATGGCATTCCTTTTTTCTTTGTCTTTTTTGAGACAGGGTCTCACTTTGTCACCCAGGCTGGAGTGCAATGGTGATCTCGGCTCACTGCAACCTCCACCTGGACTCAAATGATCCTCCTGCCTCAGCCTCCTGGGTACCTGGGACTATTGGTGTGCACCACCATGCCCGGCTAATTTTTTGTATTTTTTGTAGAGATGTGGTTTTGCAATGTTGCCCAGTTTGGCCTCGAATGTCTGGCCTCAAGTGATTCACCTGCCTCGGCCTCTCAAAGTGTTAGGTTTACAGGCATGTGCCTGGCCTGTTTTTATTTTGTTTTGTTTTTTTCTTGAGACAAAATTTCTCTCTATTATCCATGCTGGAGTGCAGTGGTGTGAGAGAATAGCTTACTGTAGCCTTGACCTCCCAGGCTCAAGCAATCTTCCTACCTCAGCCTTCCAAGTAGCAGGGACCACAGGTTCATGCCACCACACCTGGTTAATTTATTTATTTATTGGTAGAGGCAGCCATTTGCCATGTTGCCCAGGCTGGTCTTGAACTCCTGGAAGCCAAGGTGGGCAGATCACCTGAGGTCAGGAGTTTGAGACCAGCCTGGCCAACATGGTGAAACCCCATCTCTACTAAAACTACAAAAGTTAGCCAGGCATGGTGGTGCATGCCTGTAATCCCAGCTACTCGGGAGGCTGAAGCAGGAGAATCACTTGAACCTGGGAGGCGGAGGTTGCGATGAGCTGAGATCATTCCACTGCACTCCAGCCTGGGTGGTAGAGTGAGATTCTGTCTCAAAAAAAGAAAAAAAAATGTCCTTTCACTGTTTGTACACCCAGCCACCCACTGCCTAGCGATTTTCTTCTGTACATTTATATTCCCATGTACATATTTATATACACATAATTGTAATCATACATGGGATTATTCTATGCATAATATTTCCCAACTTTTTTCATGTACCAATATATCTCAGTTATTTTCATGTTAATAAATATAGGAATACCTCTTTCCTATTTGCATTTTCCACTATTATTAAAATTTATTTTTTATTTTATATAATAAAAATTTTCAAACATTTTAATGGAGCTAAGCAATGATCACCAAAGGTTCTTAACATCACAGAAGAGAAACAAGCAGATATAATGTGCCTCCTGACAGAAAGTCACATCCTCAACTCTGCCAAAAAATCAAACTGTATCAAGTCTGTAGATTATGATTAATTTATAGGAAATACAAAGGAAAGATGAACATGTTAAACAACACTGTGAGAACAGAATCGGCAACATCTATATTTTAGAAACCACTAGGGCACAACTAACCTGTTTTTTCAAAAAAAAATTTAAATAAAAAAAGAAAAAGAGATGGTAGAGAATCTGTAGATCAAAAGACCCTTAAAAAGCATATTGTAGTATATAAATTTTACTTTGATCCTGATTCAGACAAGTCATAAAACTCAAAAATATTTTAAGACGAGGAAATTTAAGCACTTACGCTTACTCGATGATACTGAGAAATTATTGAATGATTGTAGGCATAAAAATGGTATTTTGATTATGTTAAAAAGAGTCCTCAGGCACATGTTCTCAGGACCTCCTGAGGGCTGTATCATGGAAATAAAAATAAAAAGAAAGAGTTCTTATTATTTGGACATACATTCTAAAATACTTACCGATGGCATGATATGAGGTATTGGATTTGTTTTATACAATCTAGGATAGAGAAATGGGAGGTGATATAGAGGAAGCAACATTGACCGTGAACGAATGTTTGTTGACCCTGGGTAATGGATAAAAGGGAGTTCATTTAATATTGTTTCTACTTTTACATGTTTGGAATTTGTTAAAATAAAAGAGTTCAGATATTTTTCTTTCAAACACAGATGAAATGGAAAGCACTGAAGTAAGCCTGCATTTACCCATCACCTCAATTTAGGTTTAGTGATTGTTATTAAATTTGATTCCCTTATTTTTTTTCCTGCAGTATTTTAAACAAATTCAGCTGGGTGTGGTGGCTCACACCTGTACTCCCAGCACTTTGGGAGGCCAAGGCAGGTGGATCACTTGAGGTCAGGAATTTGAGACCAGCCCGGCCAACAATGGCGAAACCCTGTCTCTGCTAAAAGTATAAAAATTAGCCAGGCGTGGTGGCATACACCTGTACTCCTAGCTACTTTGGAGCCTGAAGCAGGAGAATCACTTGAACCCAGGAGGTGGAAGTTGCAGTGAGCCAGGATCAAGCCACTGTACTCCAGCCTGGGTGACGGAGCAAGACGCCATCTCTCAAAATAATAATAAACACAAAATAAATAAATAATAAATAAATAAATAAATAAAATAAAAATAAAACAAATTCTAGACATTTTTAGAGACCAGGATACCACTCAACGGAGTGTATTATTTAAGTATTCATCTAGAATAGTGACTTTCCCCTTTTTATCATGCCATTGACTTGTTGAAAATACTAGATGAATTTTTCTGTAAAATGTCCCACATTGTGGACTTTTCATATAGTTTCATTTCCTATAACCCTCAAGTTGGAGCTGGATGGTTTATTAGATTCAGCTTTACTCACAATTTTCCATTTGTTATTACTATTTTTAATTTCCTTTAAATAGTTTTTTTCTGCTTGCTAGGAAATATTAGATTTTTAATATTTTTGAAAAAATTACTTCAGGTGGTGGTGTTAAATATTGTTTCTAATAGTAAAAATTTGGGGAGGGGGAGAATCTATCCCATAAAGGGGACTTAATATAAAGTAAATTGTAACATATCCTTGTAGAATGCAAACAATCATTATGATATTAAAAATACTTAGAAAAAGCCGGGCACAGTGGCTCATGCCCATAATCCCAGCACTTTGGGTGGCTGAGGTGGGAGGATTGCTTAAAGTCAGGAGTTTGAGACCAGCCTGGTCAACATAGTGAGACCCCCATCTATAAAAAAGAAAAAAAAAAGTACTTAGTAAGGCTGGATATGGTGGCCCACACCTGTAAGCCAGCACTTTGGGAGGCTGAGACAGGCGGATCGCTTGAGCCCAGGTGTTCGAGACCCAACCTGGGCAATATAGCGAGACTCTATCTCTACAAGAGGACAAAAGTTAGCTGGGTGTGGTGGTGGGTGCCTATAGTCCCAGCTACTTGGGAGGTTCAGAGGTGGGAGGATCACTTAAGCCTGAGCGGTTGAGGCTGCAGTGAGCTGAGATCATGCCACTGCACTCCATCCTGGGTGACAGAGTGAGACTCTGGTCTCAATTAAAAGAAAAAAAAAAAAACTTAGTAGAGGAAAGTTTAAATTAAAATGTAAGAATATGAAACATGTTCATGGTGCAGTACGTGAAATAAAAGCAGATTAGAAAGCATATGTATACTATTTGTGATTATGACTGGCAGGATCTATATCACAAACTATTGATTAGTGGTACGATCATACGCAAACGCAATTTGCCTTTTTTTCTTTGTAGGAAATAAATAGATGAATAATAACCATGCTTTATTTTGTAATAATACTAACATAAAACCAATGGAATTTATCTATAAAAGCCTCCCCCATAAATTAAGTGGTGTAAAGGCAGTGTAAACCTTTGTGGTCTGTAGGTTTTTCAGCTCTTCCAGACTAACGTCTTTAATGAAGGAATTTGTGACGAAGCAGAGATGATGGGTTCAGGGCTCTATTACCAATATTAGGAGCCCAGAAACCTGTGAAAGGGGGAACACAAGACACATTAGACACAAAATGTAAATGTAGAATAGTTTTGTTTTATATTTTTATTTTATTTTTGAGACAGAGTCTCACTCTGTCGCCCAGGCTGGAGTGCAGTAGCACGGTCTTGGCTCACTAAAAACCTCCACCTCTTGGGTTCAAGCAACTGTTGTGTCTCAGCCTCCCAAGTAGCTGGGATTATAGGCATATACCACCAAGCCTGGCTAATTTTGTATTTTAGTAGAGATGGGGTCTCACCATGTTAGCCAGGCTGGTCTCGAACTCCTGGCCTCAGATGATCCACCCACCTCGGCCTCCCAAAGTGCTAGGATTATAGGTGTGAGCCACCATGCCAGGCCTGTTTTTTATTTTTGTGTTTCATTTTAGTCAATGGTCTGCTGAATATAGAGTAACTTAACAATTAGGGTTGCTAACTACTCCTTTCAGCCCAGAGATTCAGAGTCCTTAGCACACAAATATCCCATCCGTGACTGAGACAAACTGAGCAGTCACCCTGAACACAGTCCCAATTGTGTCATGTGGTCACCCCTCCCCCCATGTCCATAGAAAGGGACACCAGAGGCCAGCCAGGCCACAGCTCCTTTGAAAGGAGGACCTGATTCAGCTCCTTGCCGTTTCTCCGTCGGGTTCCTCCTCCCTGTGTGGCCACCACCTTTACCACTTCTTATTTCCAAAGGACTTCCTCCTCCTCCTCCATAGCTACAATCCCCTCATTGACTGTTACTGTCTATTTGTTTGCAGGGAGCTTCTCTTTGAGGCAGTATAGGGTGATGACCAGGCATTCAGGCTCCGTTAGACTATAGAGTCTGGCTCTACCACTTATTATTTTTTTAAACAACCTTGTGACTCTGCCACTTATTAGTATACATTATCATGCAAGTATTTAACAACTCTTAGGCTGGGTGTGGTGGCTCACACCTGTAATCCCAACACTTTTGGAGACCAAGGCAGGAAGATTGCTTAAGCCTAGGAGTTAGAGACCAGAGTGGGCAACATTGTGAGATACCCCCATCTCTACCAAAAAAAATTGCCAGGAGTGGTGGTGCATGTCTGTGGGTCCAGATACTCAGGAGGCTCGCGGGGAGGATCACTTAAGCCTAGGAGTTCGAGGCTGCAGTGAGCAATGATCGCACCACTAAATTCCAGCCTGGGCAACAGAGCAAGACTCTCTCTCTAAAAATAAAAAATAAAAATAAAAATAAAAACAGAAAAATCCTCTTAGATTCAGTTTTTACAAAGTGTCACTGGAGGCAGAAAATGTGAACTTGAAGATTTTTCAAATATTTAACACCTGTTGGCTATTTCGCAAGGTTTTCATTGGCAGAGTTTTGTGCTGGAGATGAGGAAGTTTTTCTCCCCGTACTTTCTAGGTATTTAGCAGAGAACAGTATTAAAATAACTTAGAGGATATATATTTCCCCTTGAACTGTTATATAAAATTTAACACAGGTAAAAGAAATCAATGGAACAGACAACAATTATTTCTTTGTCTCCTTGCTTACAACCACTTCTCCTTTTATCAAAGGAAGATCATCATTAGCTGAATATATTCTAAGGTTGTTTCTTTGTACTGTTTTTAATTATTATTATACTTTAAGTTCTGGGATACACGTGCAGAACGTGGAGGTTTGTTACATAGGTATACACGTGCCGTGGTGGTTTACTGCACCCATCAACCCATCATTTACATTAGGTATTTCTCCTAATTCTACCCCTCTCCTACTCCCCAACCCCCTGACAGGCCCCGGTTTGTGATGTTCCCCTCCCTGTGTCCATGTGTCCTCATTGTTCAACTCCCACTTATGAGTGAGAACATGTGGTGTTTGGTTTTCTGTTCTTGTGTTAGTTTGCTGAGAATGATGGTTTCCAGCTTCATCCATGTCCCTGCAAAGGACATGAACTCATCCTTTTTAATGACTGCATAGCATTCCATGGTGTATATGTGCCACATTTTCTTGATCCATTCTATCATTGATAGGCATTTGGGTTGGTTCCAAGTCTTTGCTATTGTGAATAGTGCCGAAATAAACATATGTGTGAATGTGTCTTTGAAGTAGAATAATTTATAATCCTTTGGGTATGTACCCAGTAATGGGATTGCTATGTCAAATGTTATTTCTGGTTCTAGATCCTTGAGGAATCGCCACACTGTCTTCCACAATGGTTGAACGAATTTACACTCTCACCAACAGTGTAAAAGCAATTGTATTTCTCCATATTCTCTCCATCATCTGTTGTTTCCTGACTTTTTAATGGTTGCCATTCTAACTGGTGTGAGGTGATATCTCATTGTGGTTTTGATATGCATTTTTCTAATGACCAGTGATACTGAGCTTTTTTTCATATGTTTGTTGGCCACATAAATGTCTTCTTTTGAGAAGAGTCTGTTTATATTCTTCACCCACTTTTTGATGGGGTTGTTTGTTTTTTTCTTGTCAATTTGTTTAAATTCCTTAAAGATTTTGGGTATTAGCCCTTTGTCAGATGGATAGATTGCAAAAATTTTCTCGCATTCTGTAGGTTGCCTGTTCATTCTGATGGTAGTTTCTTTTGCTGTTCAGGAGATCTTTAATTTAATTAGATCCTACTTTTCAATTTTGGCTTTGTTGCCATTGCCTTTGGTGTTTTAGTCATGAAGTCTTTGCCTATGCCTATGTCCTGAATGATATTGCCTAGGTTTTCTTCTAGGGTTTCTATGGTTTTAGGTCTTATGCTTAAGTTTTTAATTCATCTTGAGTTAATTTTTGCATAAAATGTAAGGAAGGGGTTCAGTTTCAGTTTTCTGCATATGGCTAGCAAGTTTTCCCAACACCATTTATTAAGTAGGGAATCCTTTCCCCATTGCTTGTTGTTGTCAGGTTTGTCAAAGATCAGATGGCTGTAGAAGTGTGGCATTATTTCTGAGGCCTCTGTTCTGTTCCATTGGTCTATATATCTGTTTTGGTACCAGTACCATGCTGTTTTGGTTACTGTAGCCTTGTAGTATAGATTGAAGTCAGGTAGCATGATGCCTCCAACTTTGTTCTTTTTGCTTAGGATCATCTTGGCTATGTGGGCTCTTTCTTGGTTCCATATGAAATTTAAAGTAGTTTTTTTTTTCTAATTCTGTGAAGAAAGTCAGTGGTAGCTTGATGGGGATAGCATTGAATCTATAAATTACTTTGGGCAATATGGACATTTTCACAGTATTGATTCTTCCTATCCATGAGCATGGAATGTTGTTCCATTTGTTTGTGTCCTCTCTTATTTCCTTGAGCAGTGGTTTTTAGTTCTTGAAGAGGTTGTTTGGCTGGGCATGGTGGCTCATGCCTGTAATCCCAGCACTTTGGGAGGCTGAGGTGGGCAGATCACGAGGTCAGGAGTTCGAGAACAGTCTGGGTAATATGGTAAAACCCCATCTCTACTAAAAATACAAAAATTAGCCAGGTGTGGCGGGCGCCTGTAATCCCAGCTCCTCACGAGGCTGAGGCAGAAGAAACACTTGAACCCAGGAGGCGGAGGTTGGAGTGAGCCAAGATTGCACCACTGCACTCCAGCCTGGGCAACAGAGTGAGACTCCATCCCAAAGAAAGAAAAAGAAAAGAAAAGAAGAGGTCCTTCACATCGCTTGTAAGTTGTATTCCTAGGTATTTTATTCCCTTTGTAGCAATTGTGAATGGAAGTTCACTCATGATTTGGCTCTCTGCTTGTCTATTATTGCTGTATAGGAATGCTTGTGATTTTTGCACATTGATTTTGTATCCTGAGACTTTGCTAAAATTGCTTATCAGCTTAAGGAGATTTTAGGCCAAGACGATGGGGTTTTCTAAATATACAATCATGTCATCTGCAAACAGAGACAATTTGACTTCTTCTCTTCCTATTTGAATACCTTTTGTTTCTTTCTCTTGCCTGATTGCCCTGGCCAGAACTTCCAGTGCTATGTTGACTAGGAGTGATGAGAGGGCATCCTTGTCTTCTGTTGGTTTTCAAATGGAATGCTTTCCGCTTTTGCCCATTCAGTATATTGGCTGTGGGTTTGTCATAAATAGCTCTTATTATTTTGAGATATGTTCCATCAATACCCAGTTAATTGAGAGTTTTTTAGCATGAAGGGCTATTGAATTTTGTCAAAGGCCTTTTCTGCATCTATTGAGATAATCAAGTGGTTTTTGTCGTTGGTTCTGTTTATGTGATGGATTATGTTTATTGATTTGTGTATGTTGAACCAGCCTTCCATGCCAGGGATGAAGCTGACTTGATCGTGGTGGATAAACTTTTTGATGTGCTGCTGGATTCGGTTTGCCAGTATGTTATTGAGGATTTTTGCATCACTATTCATCAGGGATATTGGCCTGAACTTTTTTTGTTGTTGTGTCTCTGCCAGGTTTTGGTATCCAGATGCTCCTGGCCTCATAAAATGAGTTATGGGGGAGTCCCTCTTTTTCTATTGTTTGGAATAGTTTCAGAAGGAATGGTACCAGCTCCTCTTTGTACCTCTGGTAGAATTCGGATGTGAATCTGTCTGGTCCTGGGCTTTTTTTTGGTGAGTAGGCTATTAATTACTGCCTCAATTTCAGAACTTGTTATTGGTCTATTCAGGGATTTGACTTTTTCCTGGTTTAGTCTTGGGAGAGTGTATGTGTCCAGGAATTTATCCATTTCTGCTAGATTTTCTAGTTTATTTGCACAGAGGTGTTTATAGTATTCTCTGATGGTAGTTTGTATTTCTGTGGGATCAGTGGTGATATCCCCTTTATCATTTTTTATTGTGTCTATTTGATTCTTCTCTCTTTTTTCTTTATCGGTCTGGCTAGCAGTTTGTCTATTTTGTTAATCTTTTCAAAAAACCAGCTCCTGGATTCATTGAGTTTTTGAAGGGTTTCTCTTGTCTCTACCTCCTTCAGTTCTGTTCTGATCTTAGTTATTTCTTGTCTTCTGCCAGCTTTTGAATGTGTTTGCTCTTGCTTCTCTAGTTTTTTTAATTGTCATGTTAGGGTGTTGATTTTAGATCTTTCCTGCTTTCTCTTGTGGGCATTTAGTGCTATAAATTTCCCTCTAAACACGCCTTAGCTGTGTCCCAGAGATTCTGATATGTTGTGTCTTTGCTCTCATTGGTTTCAAAGAACTTATTTATTTCTGCCTTAATTTAATTATTTACCCAGTAGTCATTCAGGAGCAGGTTGTTCAGTTTCCATGTAGTTGTGTGGTTTTGAGTGAGTTTCTTAATCCTGTGTTCCAATTTGATTGTACTGTGGTCTGAGAGACTGTTTGTTATGATTTTCATTCTTTTGCATTTACTTCCAATTATGTGGTCAATTTTAGAATAAGTGCGATGTGGTGCTGAGAAGATCTGTTGATTTGGGGTGGAGAATTCTGTAGATGTCTCTTAGGTCTGCTTAGTCCAGAACTGAGTTCAAGTCCCGAATATCTTTGTAAATTTTCTGTCTCATTCATCTGTATAATATTGACAGTGGGGTGTTAAAGTCTCCTACAATTACTGTGTGGGAGTCTAAGTCTCTTTGTAGGTCTCTAAGGACTTTCTTTATGAATCTGGGTGCTCCTGTATTGGGTGCACATATATTTAGGATAGTTAGCTCTTCTTGTTGCATTGATCCCTTTACCATTATGTAATAACCTTCTTTGTCTTTTTTGATCTTTGTTGGTTTAAAGTCTGTTTTATCAGAGACTAGGATAGCAAACCCTGCTTTTTAAAATTTTATTTTATTATTATTATTATTATTTTTTGCTTCCTATTTGCTTGGTAAATATTCCTCCATCCCTTATTTTGAGCCTATGTGTGTCTTTGCACATGAGATGGGTCTCCTGAATACAGCACACTAATGGGTCTTGACTCTTTATCCAATTTTCCAGTCTGTGTCTTTTAATTGGGGCATTAAGCCCATTTACATTTAAGGTTAATATTGCTATGTGTGAATTTGATCCTGTCATTATGATGCTAGCTGGTTATTTTGCACAATAGTTGATGCAGTTTCTTCATGGTATCGATGGTCTTTACAATTTGGTATGTTTTTGCAGAGGTTTTTCCTTTCCATGTTTAGTGCTTCCTTCAGGAGCTCTTGTAAGGCAGGCCTGGTGGTGACAAAAATCTCTCAGCACTTACTTGTCTGTAAAGGATTTTATTTTTCCTTCACTTTTGAAGTTTAGTTTGGTTGGATATTAAATTCTGGGTTGAACATTATTTTCTTTAAGAATGTTGAATATTAGCCCCACTCTTCTGGCTTGTAGGGTTCTTGAAAAGAGATCTGCTGTTAGTCTGATGGGCTACCCTTTGTGGGTAACCCAATCTCTCTCTCTGGCTGCCCTTAGCAATTTTTCCTTCATTTCAACCTTGGTGAATCTTACGATTATGTGTCTTGGGGCTGCTCTTCTCAAGGAGTGTCTTTGTGGTGTTCTCTGTATTTCCTGAATTTTAATGTTGGCCTGCCTTGCTCTGTTGGGGAAGTTCTCCTGGATAATATCCTGCAGCGTGTTTTCCAACTTGGTTCCATTCTCCCCATCACTTTCATGTATACCAATCAAATGTAGATTTGGTCTTTTCACACAGTCTAATATTTCTTGGAGGCTTTGTTTGTTCCTTTTCATTCTTTTTTCTCTAATCTTGTTTTCACACTTTATTTCATTGGGTTGATCTTAAATCTCTGATATCCTTTCTTCCCCTTGATCAATTCTGCTATTGATACTTGTGTATGCATCACGAAGTTCTCGTGCTGTGTTTTTCAGCTCCGTCAGGTTATTTATGTTCTTCTCTAAAATGGTTTTTCTAGTTAGCAATTTGTCTAACCTTTTTTCAGGTTCTTAGCTTCCTTGCATTGGGTTAGAACATGCTCCTTTAGCTCAGAGGAGTTTATTGTTACCTATCTTCTGAAACTTACTCTGTCAATTTATCAAACTCATTCACCATCCAGTTTTGTTCCCTTGCTGGAGAGGAGTTGTGATCCTTTGGAGGAGAAGAGCCATTCTGGTTTTTGGAATTTTCAGCCTTTTTGCACTGTTTTTTCGTCATCTTCATGGATTTATCTACCTTTGGTCTTTGATGTTGGTGAACTTCGGATGGGGTTTCTGTGTGGACATCCTTTTTGTTGATGTTGATCCTGTTCCTTTCTGTTTGTTTGTTAATTTTTCTTCTAACAGTCAGGCCTCTCTACTGCAAGTCTGCTGGAGTTTGCTGGAGGTCCACTCCACACCCTGTTTGCCTGGGTATCACCAGCACAGGCTACAGAACAGCACAGATAGCTGCTTGTTCCTTCCTCTGGAAGCTTCATCCCATAGGGGCACCCACCAGATGCCAGCCAGAGATCTCCTGTATGAGATTTCTGTTGACCCCTGCAGGAAAGTGTCTCCTAGTGACAAGGCACGGGGGTCAGGGACCCACTTGAGGAGGCAGTCTGTCTCTTAGCAGAGCTCAAGTATTGTGCTGGGAGATTCCCTGCTCTCTTTAGAGCTGACAGGCAGGAAAGTTTAATTCTGCTGAAGCTGCACCCACAGCCACCCCTTCCCTCAGGTGCTCTGTCCCGGGGAGATGGGAGTTTTATCTATAAATCATGACTGGGGCTGCTGCCTTTCTTTCAGAGATGCCCTGCCCAGAGAGGAGGAATCTAGAGAGACAGTCTGGCTACAGTGGTTTTGCGGTGCTGTGGTGGGTTCCATCCAGTTCAAACTTCCCTGTGGCTTTGTTTACCCTGTTAGGGGAAAACCACCTACTCAAGCCTCAGTAATGGCGGACTTCCCTCCCACCACCAAGCTGGAGTGTCCCAGGTCTACTTCAGACTGCTGTGCTGGTAGCAAGAATTTCAAGCCAGTGGATCTCAGCTCGCTGGGCTCCATGGTGGTGGGATCCGCTGAGCTAGACCACTTGGCTCCCTGGCTTCAGCCCCCTTCCCTGGGGGTTGTGAAGAGTTCTGTCTCACTGGCGTTCTAGGCGCCACTAGGATATGAAAAAAAAAAACTCCTGTAGCTAGCTTGGTGTCTGTCCAAATGGCCGCCCAGTTTTGTGCTTTAAATGCAGGGCCCTGATGGCGTACACACTCGAGGGAATCTCCTGGTCTCTTGGTTGTGAAGACCATGGGAAAAGCTTAGTATTTGGACTGGAATGCACCATTCCTCATGGCATAGTCCCTCAAGGCTTTCTTTGGCTAAGGGAGGGAGTTCCCCAACTCCTTGCACTTCCTGGGTGAGGCGACGCCCCACCCTGCTTGGCTTACCCACTGTGAGCTGTACCCACTGTCTAACCAGTCCCAATGAGATGAGCCAGCTACCTCAGTTGGAAATGCAGAAATCACCCACCTTCTGTGTTGAACTCGCTGGGGGCTGCAGACAGTAGCTGTTCCTATTTGGCCATCTTTCCAGCCATCCCTTTGTTTTGTTTTCAAAGAAAAGCACTAAAGAAAAATTCTTTATATTTCTATAGAGCTTTACATTTTATATTTCCACATATTTTGATAGTGTTTTTTTCTTAAATTCTGTTGCATGCTTCGTAAAAACAGCTATATTGGGGTATGATTTACATACAACAGAACTCACCCAATTCAGGTGTACCTCAGACTGGCAAACATATACAATTGTATAACTACCAACATACTGAAGATACAGGACCAGTGCAGTGGCTCACACCTGTAATCCTAGCACTTTGGGTGGCTGAGGCAGGTGGATCACCTGAGCTCAGGAGTTTGAGACTAGCCTGACCAACAGGACAAAATCCTGTCTCTACCAAAAATGCAAAAAATGAGTCGGGCATGGCGATGTGAACCTGTAATCCCAGCTACTTGGGAGGCTGAGGTGGGAGTATCATTTGAACCTGGGAGGTGGAGATTGCGGTGAGCCATATTCATGCCACTGCACTCGATCCTGGGTGACAGAATGACAGCCTGTCTCAAAAATAAAATTGTTATACAAAATTAGAAGATGTATATATATATAAAAGAAGGAGACAAAAATCACCTGTTTCCTTTGCCCAGAAGAGACACTTGTTAAACAATTTAAAAAATATAACCTTCCAGGCTTTTGTCTGTGTGTGTGTGTGTTCCTTCTTACACGAGTGGGTTAAGGTTGTTGATCTTTTGGATTTTAATTGTCACACTCAATGATGAAGATAGTTTTCCTCACTTCTATCCTGGGGATCTTTTCATGTCAATAAATATGCACCTACAACATTCTTTATTACTTTTTTTAACTTTTAAGGTTAGGGGTACATGTGCAGGTTTATTTCACAGGTAAACTTGTGTTATGGGGATTTCTTATACAGATTATTTTGTCACCCAAGTATTAAGCCTAGTACCCAATAGTTATTTTTCCTGATCCCCTCCCTCTTCCCACCTTCCACCCTCTGATAAGCCCCAGTGTTTATTGTTCTCCTTTATGTGTCCATGAGGCATTTTCATCATTTAGCTTCCACTTACAAGTGAGAACATGAGTTATTTGGGTTTCTGTTCCTGTGTTAGTTTGCTAAGAATGATACCCTCCAGCTCCATCTGTGTTCCTGCCAAGGACATGATCTCATTCTTTTTTTATAGCTGCATAGTATTCCATGGTGTGTATGTACCACATTTTTTTTTTTTTTTTTTTTTTTTTTTTTTTTTTTTGAGATGGAGTCTTGTTCTGTCACCCAGGCTGGAGTGAAGTGGCACAATCTCGGCTCACTGCAACCTTCACCTCCCAGGTTCAAGCTATTCTCCTGCCTCAGCCTCCCGAGCAGCTGGGATGACAGGCACGTACCACTAATTTTGTAGTTTTTTAGTAGAGATGGAGTTTCACCATGTTGTCCAAGTTGGTCTCAAACTCCTGACCTCAGGTGATAGATCTGCCTCAGCCTCCCAAAGTGCTGGGATCACAGGCATGAGCCACCGTGCCCAGCCCACATTTTCTTTATCCAATCTGTCATTGATGGGCATTTAGGTTGATTCCATGTCTTTGTTATTATGAGCAGTGCTGCAATGAACTTATGTGTGTGTATGTCTTTATGATATAGGAATTTATGTTTCTTTGGGTATATACCCAGTAATGGGATTCCTGAGTTGAATGATGGTTCTGTTTTTAGGTCTTTGAAAAATAGTCACCTGGGTTTCCGCACTGGTGGAAACTAATTTGCACTCCCACCAACAGTGTATAAGCATTCCTTTTTCTCTGCAACCTCATCAGCACTTGTTACTTTTTGACATTTTAGTATTAGCCATTCTGACTGGTGTGAGATGGTATCTCATTGTGGTTTTGATTTGCATTTCTCTAATGATCAGTGATACAATATTCTTATAAATGGTTGCTGAATCTTTATTCGACTACTCAGAATCTTTATTTGATTCACATTGATGGCACATGAGACTTAGATTATTTGCAATTTTATGATATTAACGCTAGTCTTGTATTCATTTTTCAGAAATTTATTGTACCTCCACCTACTTCTAAACTGTATTTTTGCATTTTGAGATGATCATTTGATTTTAAGGTCTGCTATTCTTTAAAAGTGTAACATTGGTTTCTTTCCGGGGTACCCTAGAGATGTTGGGGAAGAAATTGGACCTGGTGCGTAGATGGAGAAATGAATTTCATCTAAGTGAAGAAATACATCTGTTATGCAAGATACTCAGGTGCTGGATTTTGCATGTTTTCTCAAATATATTTTTTATCTGAATATGAAAAAAAACTCTCTTAGCCCACAAAAGAGGAAGTTTGAGTAAAACTTTGGTAGAAAAGTGTCTGAAAGGACAAGCTTCCTTTAGCAATACAACTCCAGAAGTTTCATTTCTCCCTCTTCCTCTTCTCTTTTCAAACTAGGAAACACTTAAAATACATGGACCCAGTTGAAAAGAGCTTCAATATTAGAGTAGGGGGTTGGGGGGTGGTAGAACTGATGAGCTGATGACAGGGAAAGAGCCAGTTCAGGAACTAGCCAAAATGACAATGGTGAAAATAATTCCTCTCCAAAAATATCCATTCCTGAATTGTATCTGTGCACTTATGTAGACTAAACTCACTCCCCTCAAGTTCCCTTAAAGAATAACTGTTCTTGGCCGGGTGTGGTGGTTCATGCCTATAATCTCAGCACTTTGGGAGGCTGAGGTGCACAGATCTCTTGAGCCCAGGAGTTCAAGACAGCGTGGGCAACATAGTGAGACCTTGTCTCTACAAAAAATGTAAAAATTAGCCAGGCCTGGTGTTATATGTCTGTAGTCCCAGCTGCTTGGAAGGCTGAGATGGGAAGATTGCTTGAGCCTGAGAGGCTGAGGCTGCAGTGAGCTGTGATCAGGCCACTGCACTCCAGCCTGGGCAACGGAGCAAAACCCTGTCTCGAAAGAGAAAAAAAAAAAGAAAGAAAAAAAGAAGAAAGATTGTTCTCAAAGTCTTTTTGACCAAGAAAATGATAGAAAAGTCAATGGTGGAGATGAATTCACACAAAATTATTTTCCACACCCACTTGTTCATTTTCTAAAAAGACGATTTTCAGAGATTTGAGACAAAAGGAAGTTTAGGTATCATTTAGTACAGACTTTTTTCTACATAAGGGAGTAGGTGGTGAATATATTGTTTGGATTTCATTCTGATCTTTATTTTGTTTTTGCTGTAAAGGCTTGGCTCCTCAATTCTTGGTTTATATAACCATTTTTAAATTTTGTTTTATTTCTTGTAGAGACAGAGTCTCACTATGTTGCCCAGGCTAGTCTTGAACTCTTGAGGGCTCAAGTGATCCTCCCAGCATGTTGGGATCCCAGGTGTGAGCCACTGCACCTGGTCTTTGTAACCATTTTTGAAAAGGGTTGTTTCCCTAGTAACTAGTAGCTGCCTAATTCATAATGACTGAACTGAGTTTTCTAACAGGAAAGTATTTTCCCTTTCAAGAGATGAGGTTTAAACCCCTCAGGAATACTTCAACTTAAGGAGTGAACTGTTCAGCTTTCTCCACTTAATCGACTACATTTTTCTGTATCTTTACCCTTTCTTATTTCACTCCTTCTTATTTTAGAGGAAGAAATAGCTTTGTTCCTTTGCAAAGGCAAACTTTTCATCTGTGTTTTCTTTTTTCCATTTGTTTCATAAAATCGTTTTGGAAAAGCAATCCATGCTGATTAAATACAAAGTAGAAAATAGTTAAGAAGTCAATATATAGCAGCTCTTTATCTCATCAATAATTTTCTAGAAAATGTAAAAATAACATACAAATCGCATTGGCAATAAAATGCCTAATGTATTAGCAATTAACCTTATCAAGAATGCAGAGAACCTTTATGGCAAAAAATCTAAAACTTCATTAAGAATCATAAGAAAACATGAATATGCTGAGTTTATGGATGGCATGATTTAACATTTGTAAAGATGTCATTTCTTCTTGGGTCAATTGGGTCAGTCAAGAAAACTCCAATAAGAAAAGCTAATAGGATTTTTTGGGGTACTCAACAGATGACTCTGGAATTTTCATGGAAGTATAGTGTATAAAATAGCTTTAAAAATTGTTTAAAAAGACCAAAGGCAGTGGGAGGGATTGGACTCACTCTTTGTTAATACTGAAGTTTGTTACAAAGCCTTCATAATAAATAATGAGATACTGGTGCAAGAACAAATTCCAATGCCTTAGAATAAACAGCATAGGACACGCATACAGCACATACCTTTATCCACCTATCCAATATCCTTCATCGCATATGATCGACATAGCATCATATATCAATGAGGAAAAAATGGATTTTTAGCAGAAAGTAGTGGGAAAACTATATTATTATATAGAAAAAATAAAGTTAGATTCCTACCTCTTACTATATACAAAGGTGGACTCCAGAGGGATTAATGACTAATTGGGAAAGCAAAACTAAGAAGTTAATAGAAAAACTATTGTCAAATATTATGGTAATCTTGCAGTGGGAAAGGATTTTTTTTTTCTTTCTTCTTTTTTAAAAGAGAAGACACAAGTTCTTCTCTGTTGCCCAGGCTGGAGTACAGTAGCGTGATCATGGCTCACTGCAGCCTTGACCTCCTGGGCTCAAGCAATCCTCCCACCTCAGTGTCCTGATTGGCTAGAAATACAGGTACTTGCCACCACACCTAGGTAATATTTTTTAAAAATTTTGTACAGAGAGGGTATCGTTATGTTGCCCAGGCTGGTCTTGAACTTTTGAGCTCAAGTGGTCCTCCTAGCTTGACCTCTCAAAGTGCTGATAACATGGGTGAGCCACTGCACCCAGCCAAGATTTCTTAAACAAGATCCCCAAAGCAGAAGCCATGGGATAAAGATGGATGATTTCTAACATTAATATATCAGTATTTAGGATTTCAGTTAAGTGAATTATTCAACAGACAAATTTGACAGAGGGATGATGGAGTAGAAGAAATTACTTTTAATGTTCAGAGAAGACATTATACAGATACCCATGCAGAAATAGAGAGAAAGAGAAAGGAAATGAAGAAGAGAAAAGAAGGAGAAAGAAGAGAAGGAGAAGAGGAAGAAAAATAGAAATATGGCAAAAGTGTGAGAAGTCAATTTACTGAAGGGGAAACATAAACAGTTCACAAATATGTGAATAAATCATTAAACCCCCAAAATCATAAAAAAAGAGAGAGAACAACAACAAAGCAATGCATTACATCAATCAGCTGGGCAAAAATTATAAAGAGATATACTAATGCTAACCAACACCTGGGTTATCAGAATTCTCATGTGCAGGAAGTGGAGTCAAGCTGGCCAGTTTGCTCTGGAGAGAGATTTGATGGTATTTAGTGAAATCAAGTGTGTGGCTAGCCTATGATGTAAGAGTTCCCTTTCTGGATGCCTACTCTAATAAACTCTTTCTCAGGTCCATGCAGGGACATGTATGAGGTTATTTAATGAAACCTTTTTTGTGTTAGTAGAAGGTTGGAGGTAACTTAGGTATTCCTCATTAAGAGAATGGATGAATATAGGTAGGGTGTGGTGGCTCACACCTGTAATCCCAGCACTCTGGGAGACCGAGGTGGGCAGATTGCTTGAGGTCAGGAGTTTGAGACCAGCCTGACCATCACGGTGAAACCCCATCTCCGATAAAAATACAAAAATTAGCTGGGCACGGTGTCATGTACCTGAAATCCCAGCTACTCGGGGGGCTGAGGCAAGATAATCACTAAAACCTGGGAGGTAGAGGTTGCAGTGAGCCGACATTGCACCACTGCACTCCAGCCTGGGTGACAGAGCAAGACTCCATCTAAAAAAAAAAAAAAAAAAAAAAAGAATGGGTGAATAAAATAGGGGATATGTCCAAAGTGGTATTATATATTATGCAGCAATTAGGAGCTATAAGCTAAATATACATATGGTAACACAGTTAGATTTTACGATCAAAGAGTTGGGTGGAAAAGGAAGCAGAAGGATAGCAAAATATTTTGTAATTTGAAAACATAATATGCAAATCAACACTGTGCATCTTTCAAGGATGCTTACATATCTAATGACATTGATTTAATACTTTAGCAAAAATTTGGAGTATGTATTGCGATATCAGGGAAAATCTGAGGAGGCTTAACAGACCCATGGTGACGTTGTGCCTTAAGATGTATGATGAACTTAGTTCTACACCTGTGAAGAAAATACATGCATTAACTCACGCAAGGAAGATCTATTTATCTGACTATTACTTAGCACCTGCTGGAGTGAAAAAAACGCACCACCCAAATCCTACCACATAAAAATAACCATATTTGACATTTTGTACACCTGTGCTCTTTTCTCCACCTCCGTCTCCCATTTTGAATCCTAAAATAATTTTACTTTTCTGCTGAAACACACCTGTTGACAGTTTCTGATCTTATCTTTTATTTACTTTTATTTTTTCACAGGTGCGCGCCACCATGCCCAGCTAATTATTGTATTTTTAGTAGAGATGGGGTTTCTCCACATTGGTCAGGCTAGTCTTGAACTCCTGACCCCATGATCTGCCTGCCTCAGCCTCCTAAAGTGCTGGGATTACAAGCGTGAGCCACCGCGCCCGGCCAACAATGGTCATTTCTTTCACCCATCCCTTAAAGCTATTTTCTCAAAGGTCATCAATGGTTTCTTAATTTTTAATCAAGTGAGCTTTTCTCTGTTGAGATCAATAAGTATTTATTGGGTATATACCTTGATATATGATGGCAGCGTCTATGTTAAGTGCTGGGGCTATGAGATGATTCCAGTCCAGTTCCTGTGCTCCAGGAGATCACACTGTGGTTAGAAAATAGATATGAAGGCCGGGCATGGTGGTTCACGCCTGTAATCCCAGCACTTTGGGAAGCCAAAGTGAGCGGATCACAAGGTCAGAAGCTCTAGACCAGCCTGGCCAACATACTGAAACCCTGACTCTACTAAAAATGCAAAAATTAGCCAGGAGTGGTAGTGCACACCTGTAATCCCAGCTACTCGGGGAGAGTGAGGCAGAAGAATCATTTGAACCTGGGAGGTAGAGGTTGCAGTAAGCCGAGATTGCACCACTGCACTCCAGCCTGGGCAACAGAGCAAGACTCCATCTAAAAAAAAAAATGTGAAAATAGATAATCTTAATATGATGTTCTAATTATAGAGATAAAGTGTGCCCAGGAGCTCCCACTGGAGCTCCAGTGGGAACTTGCATTTAAGAAGATGTGTTGGAGAAGATTCAGTCCAAGTTTTGAAGGGTGAACCAATTAAATAAGAGTAGGGAATTTTAGGCAAGTGGTTCTCAGGCCTAGCTATACATTTAAGCTTAAAAAATTACTAATGCCTAAGCCCCAGCCCAGACCAATGAAGTCATGTGGAATCTGCACCCCTCTTGTGATTTTAAGATGTAACCAGATCTGAGAACCACAGCTCTGGACTGAGAGAGGTATGGGAGCCAGGCAGAAGGGTGCAGAATGGTTGAAGATGTAGCTAATGTCAGAACCTTTTAATTTTTTTTTAAATAATGAGATGGGTCTTCGCTATGCTGCCTAGGCTGGCCTTGAACTCCTGAGCTCAAGCAATCTGCCTGCCTTGATCTCCCAACGTTCTGGGATTACAGGCGTGGGCCACCACAGCCGGCCTAGTGTCAGTCTTTGATCCCAGACTGTCTCACTGCAAAGAATGTTCTTAACCACTTCTCATTACTGGTTCCACGTGACTGAGGTATCAGGATACGTAAGATTATGCTGTGGTTAAACAAACAATAATTTAGTGGTTTAGAATAACAAAGTTTGGGCCAGGCTCAGTGGCTCACGCCTGTAATCCCAGCACTTTGGGAGGCCGAGGCGGGTGGATCATGAGATCATGAGATCGAGACTATCCTGGCCAACATGATGAAACCCCATCTCTACTAAAAATACAAAAATTAGCTGGGCGTGGTGGCGTGTACCTGTAGTCCCAGCTACAGGCTGAGGCAGGAGAATCACTTGAACCGGGGAAGCAGAGGTTGCAGTGAGCTGAAATAGCGCCATTGCACTTCAGCCTGGCAACAGAGCGAGACTCCATCTCAGGGAAAAAAAAAGGAATAACAAAGTTTGCTTTTTATTTTTACATGTTTCCATTGAGGATCATAGGGATGGAGGGTGGGGCTCTACTTAACATTATTCATAATCAAAGACCCAGGCTTGGGGTCTTTCACTATTTGAAGCCAGGCTAAAGAAACATGTACACCAATTCTTTCAGGCTTCTACCTGCAAGTGGTCCGTGACACTTTTGCTTATACGCACTTGCCAAATCCAGTCATGTGTCCATAATGAACATCATGGCGATGGGGCATGTTACTCTTTTATGTGCCTAGAAGATAACTAGAATATTTGTAAAAATAACTCTTACTAAGGCTATGTGAAATCCAATTAAACTCAATTGCCAATGGCAGCCATTTATATTTGTCTGAGGTTCCACACTGTGGCACCTGGAAGAAGTGACTTCACTATATTTGCACCAACCAGGATATTTCCAGGGGAGTTTAATGCTGTGCTTTTTCATTCTTACATCCAATTCTTCCACTTTCAATTGCTTCCATCCTTCCTTCTTTCCTTCCTTCCTTCCTTCCTTCCTTCCTTCCTTCCTTCCTTCCTTCCT